>NC_067125.1:706768-820642 GCF_021347895.1 Acanthochromis polyacanthus | reverse complement strand
TGTGCTTTTATTTTGAAAGGCAGAGACAGGGAGATCTCACCTGGTCAAAATTTGGATTGGAGTTATTGTAAAGGCTGTGTGAAGCTGAGAGGTTTAACTGGTGTTTTCAGGCCCATCACAGGCTTTTATTTTGAAATTGTGCTGTGCTTTTATTTTGAAAGGGAAAGACATGAAGATCTCACCTGGTCAACATTTGGATTGGAGTTACTCTAAAGCAGGGGTGTCAAACTCAGTTCCTCGAGGTCCACTATCCTCTATGTTTTAGATGTTTCCCTCTTCCAACACACCTGATTCAAATAATCAGCTCATCATTAAGCTCAGCAGAAGCCTGATAACGAGCCTGATCATTTGAATCAGGTGTGTTGGAACTGAGTTTGACACCCTGCTCTCAAGGCCTGTGTTGAAGCTGAGAGGTTTCAGTGATTTTCAGGCTGAAAATGCAGCCCTGTGGAGGTATATGGGTGTGAAGGTGGGATGTGGCACACCCAATGCAGTCTCGTGTGTGATGCGTGCTGCAGCATGCCTGCGCGTGTGTAAGGGCGGTTGCTATGGGCCCCCATAGCAACGGTGCCTGCCCACAGACAGCAGAAAAGTGCTTCTCAGCAGCACCGCGCAACGTCTCGTTCTGGCGCTAATTGTTGGGCTAACCGTGAATGCTAGCTGAAAACCGAAATGACGTGAGCGAGAGGAAGGCTGTGGCTAACCATAAATGTAATTATTTTCCAAATATTGTGAGAAATGACCAAGTTACAGCGATTTAAAAAAACACTGTCCCTCCATGAGGCAGATGATTCAGTTTACATTGTTCCTATGGAGAGAACGGTGTGACTTTGGTCTAAACTGCTGCCTGCCATTTCAACTTCAGAAAAGAGCTAGATCTTCTACCTTGGATTCATTTGAATCCCAGGAAAATTGTTTACAATCTGACCAAATTTCATCTCCTAACATTTATCGTTTGGTCGTGAGGACGATGCGATCGTGAAATTTTCAGGCGGATTTTTCTCCTCTCCTCCACTCTACCAACTGACATGCCGCACTCTAACCAGAGCAGATTTGAGAATTTTCACTTTTTGAGGACTCACTGACGAAAAACTATAAATCTCAGCCTGACATAAAATACATTCCTGTGGAGACAAGAAAAATCCCTGCGTTTTGATGGTTAAATGAAGTTTCTAGGTGAACGTATGACGAAGCAGTGGCGTTTGGAAAAAAGTGGATTTTTTCTGGCGATTTTTTTCACTCCCCATTCATTTTCTATGGGACTTTTTTCGCAGTTTTTTGCGAATAATTCTGCGAAAAAAATGACGAATGTCTTAGAAAAGTCATAGCACACTATTCCCGATGAAGCCGCACGTTTTGATATATAATTTGTTTTGGTTTTCTCAAAGGCCTAGGACGAGTTACGAATCGAAAAACGGCGGAAACGTGAAGAAAAGACTATAACTAGACAATTCCCGCTCGCGGAAATCGTGGGAGGGGCTCGGGATGGGTGCATGTCCGGAGAGGCGTATTTCCGCGTTTTCCAGCCCATAACAGGCTTTTATTTTGAAGTTGTTCCGTGCTTTTATTTTGAAAGCAAGAGACAGGAAGATCTCACCTGGTCAAAATTTGGATTGGAGTTACTGTAAAGGCTTGTGTGAAGCTGAGAAGTTTAACAGGCATTTCCAGTACCTTGCAGGCTTTTATTTTGACATTGTGCTGTGCTTTTATTTTGAAAGACAAAGGCAGGAAGATCTCACCTGGTCAAAATTTGGATTGGAGTTACTCCAAGCAGGGATGTCAAACTCAGTTCCTGGAGGTCCACTATCCTCTGTGTTCTGGATGTTTCCTTCTTACAACACACCTGATTGAAATAATCAGCTCATCATTAATCCCAGCAGAAGCTTGATAACGAGCCCGATCATTTGAATCAGGTGTTGTTTGAACTGAGTTTGACACCCCTGCTCTAAAGGCTGTGTGAAGCTCAGAGGTTGAACAGATTTTCAGGCTGAAATGCAGCTCCTGTGGAGGTATTGGGTGTGAAGGTGGGTGTGGCACTCCAGTGAGTCTGTGTGTGTGCGTGGGACCATGCCTGCGTGTGTGTAAGGGCGGTTGCTATGGGCCTGCACAGCCTGCACTGGCCTTTTGAGCCACATTTGGATTGGAGTTACTCTAAAGGCTGTGTGAAGCTGAGAGATTTAATTGAAGTTTTCAGTCCGTCGCAGGCTTTTATTTTGAAATTGTGCTGTGCTTTTATTTTGAAAGGCAGAGACAGGAAGGTCAGACCTGGTTAAATTTGGATTGGAGTAAAGGCTGTGTGAAGCTGAGAGGTTGAACTGATTTTCAGGCTGAAATGCAGCTCCTGTGGAGGTATTGGGTGTGAAGGTGGGTGTGGCACACCAATGAGTCTGTGTGTGTGCGTGGGAGCATGCCTGCGCGTGTGTAAGGGCGGTTGCTATGGGCCCCCATAGCAACGGTGCCTGCCACAGACAGCAGAAAAGTGCTTCTCAGCAGCAGCGCGCAACGTCTCGTTCTGGCGCTAATTGTGGGCTAACCGTGAATGCTCGCTGAAAACCGAAATGACCGTGAGCGAGAGGAAGGCCGTGGCTTTCCATAAATGTAATTATTTTCCAAATATTGTGAGAAATGACCGAGTTACAGCGATTTAAAAAACACTGTCCCTCCATGAGGCAGATGATTCAGTTTACATTGGTTCTTATGGAGAGAACGGTGCGACTTTGGTCTTAAACTGCTGCCTGCCATTTCACTTCAGAAAGAGGTAGGTCTTCAAACTTGGATTCATTTGAATCCCAGGAAAATTGTTTACGACCTGACCAAATTTCATTCCCCTAACTTTTATGGTTTGGTCGTGAGGGCGATGCGATTGGGAAATTTTCAGGCGGATTTCTCTCCTCTCCTCCACTCTACCAACTGACATGCCGCACTCTAACCAGAGCAGATTTTGAGAATTTTCACTTTTTGAGGACTCACTGATCAAAAACTGTAAATCTCAGCCTGACATAAAATACATTCCTGCGGAGACAAGAAAAATCACTGCGTTTTGATGGTTAAATGAAGTTTCTAGGTGAACGTATGGCGAAGGAGTGGCGTTTTGAAAATAGTGGATTTTTTGAGCCGATTTTTTTCGCTCCCCATTCATTTTCTATGGGACTTTTTTCGCAGTTTTTTGCGAATAATTCTTCGAAAAAATGACGAATGTCTTAGAAAAGTCATAGCACACTATTCCCGATGAAGCCGCACGTTTTGATATATAATTTGTTTTGGTTTTCTCAAAGCCCTAGGACGAGTTAGCGACCGAAAATCGGCGGAAACGTGAAGAAAAAATGATATTGGGGTAGTAATGGAAATACTAGACAATTCCCGCTCGCGGAAATCGTGGGAGGGGCTCGGGATGGGTGCATGTCGAGAACTCAGCAGGTCAAAATTTGGATTGGTGGTGCTGTAAAGGCTGTGTGAAACTGAGAAGTTTGACTGGCAAATTGTGCTGTGCTTTTATTTTGAAAGGCAGAGACAGGAAGATCTGACCTGGTCAAAATTTGGATTGGAGTAAAGGCTGTGTGAAGCTGAGAGGTTGAAATGGCGTTTCCAGTCCCTCGCAGGCTTTTATTTTGAAATTGTGCTGTGCTTTTATTTTGAAATGCAGAGACAAGAAGATCTCACCTGGTCAAAATTTCAATTGGAGTTACTCTAAAAGCTGTGTGAAGCTGAGAGGTTTAACTGGCAAATTGTGCTTTAAAGTAATTTTGAAAGGCAGAGACAGGAAGATCTCACCTGGTCAAAATTTGGATTGGAGTTACTATGAAGGCTGTGTGAAGCTGAGAGGTTTAACTGGCATTTCCAGTCTGTCGCAGGCTTTTATTTTGAAATTGTGCTCTGCTTTTATTTTGAAAGGCAAAGACAGGGAGATTTCACCATGTCAAAATTTGGATTGGAGTTACCCCAAACCAGGGGTGTCAAACTCAGTTCCTGGAGGTCCACTATCCTCTGTGTTTTAGATGTTTACCTCTTCCAACACACCTGATTCAAATGATCAGCTTATCATGAAGCTCTGCAGAAGCATTATAACGAGCCTGATAATTTGAATCAGGTGATTTTGAACAGGGAAACATCTAAAACATAGAGGATTGGAGTTACTCTAAAGGCTGAGTGAAGCTGAGAGGTTTACCTGGCGTTTCCAGTCCGTCACAGGCTTTTATTTTAAAATTGTGCTGTGCTTTTATTTTGAAAGGCAGAGATGGGAAGATCTCACCTGGTCAAAATTTGGACTGGAGTTATTGTAAAGGCTGTGTGAAGCTGAGAGGTTTAACTGGAGTTTTCAGACCGTCGCAGGCTTTTATTTTGAAGTTGTGCTGTGCTTTTATTATGAAAGGGAGAGACAGGAAGATCTCACCTGGTCAAAATTTGGATTGGAGTTGCTCTAAAGCAGGGGTGTCTAACTCAGTTCCTGGAGGTCCACTATCCTCTATGTTCTAGATGTTTCCTTCTTACAACACACCTGATTCAAATGATTAGCTATCATGAAGCTCAGCAGAAGCCTGATAACGAGTCTGATCATTTGAATCAGGTGTGTTGGAACTGAGTTTGACACCCCTGCTCTAAAGGCTGTGTGAAGTTGAGAGGTTGAACTGATTTTCAGGCTGAAATGCAGCTCCTGTGGAGGTATTGGGTGTGAAGGTGGGTGTGGCTCTCCAATGAGTCTGTGTGTGTGCGTGGGAGCATGCCTGCGCGTGTGTAAGGGCGGTTGCTATGGGCCCCATAGCAACGGTGCCTGCCACAGACAGCAGAAAAGTGCTTCTCAGCAGCAGCGTGCAACCTCCCGTTCTGGCGCTAATTGTGGGCTAACCGTGAGTGCTAGCTGAAAACTAAATGACCGTGAGCGAGAGGAAGGCTGTGGCGATTCAATCATATGATTATTTTCCAAATATTGTGAGAAATGACCGAGTTACAGTGATTTAAAAAACACTGTCCCTCCATGAGCCAGATGATTCAGTTTACATTGGTTCTTATGGAGAGAACGGTGCAACTTTGGTCTAAACTGCTGCCTGCCATTTCCCTTCAGAAAGAGATAGGTCTTCAAACTTGGATTCATTTGAATCCCAGGAAAATTGTCTACAATCTGACCAAATGTCATTCCCCTAACATTTATCGTTTGGTCGTGAGGGCGATGCGATCGGGAAATTTTCAGGCGGATTTTTCTCCTCTCCTCCACTCTACCAACTGACATGCCGCACTCTAACCAGAGCAGATTTTGAGAATTTTCACTTTTTTGAGGACTCACTGATGAAAAACTGTAAATCTCAGCCTGACATAAAATACATTCCTGTGAAGACAAGAAAAATCACTGCGTTTTGATGGTTAAATGAAGTTTCTAGGTGAACGTATGGCGAAGCAGTGGCGTTTGGAAAACAGTGGATTTTTTTTGTCGATTTTTTTCACTCCCCATTCATTTCCTATGGGACTTTTTTCGCAGTTTTTTGCGAATAATTCTGTGAAAAAATGACGAATTTCTTAGAAAAGTCATAGCCCGGGATTCCCGATGAAGCCGCACGTTTTGATATATAATTTGTTTTGGTTTTCTCAAAGCCCTAGGACGAGTTAGCGACCGAAAAACGGCGGAAACGTGAAGAAAAGAGAATAATAAACGCAGCAGGAGAACAATAGTGGCTCGTGGCTTCGCCACGAGCCACTCTCCTCCCATTGCTTTGCAATGGAGAGGAGAGTGGCTCGTGTCGAAGCCCGAGCCCCTAACTAGACAATTCCCGCTCGCGGAAATCGTGGGAGGGGCTCGGGATGTGTGCATGTCCGGAGAGGCGTATTTCCGCGTTTTCCAGCCCATAACAGGCATTTATTTTGAAGTTGTTCCGTGCTTTTATTTTGAAAGCAAGAGACAGCAAGATCTCACCTGGTCAAAATTTGGATTGGAGTTACTGTAAAGGCTGTGTGAAGCTGAGAGGATTAACTGGCGTTTTCCAGTCCGTCCATCGCAGGCTTTTATTTTGAAATTGTGCTGTGCTTTTATTTTGAAAGAAAGAGATGGGAAGATCTCACCTGGTGAACATTTGGATTTAAGTTACTGTAAAGGCTGTGTGAAGCTGAGAGGTTTAACAGGCATTTCCAGTACCTTGCAGGCTTTTATTTTGACATTGTGCTGTGCTTTTATTTTGAACGGCAGAGACAGGAAGATGTCACCTGGTCAAAATTTAGATTGGAGTTACTCAAAAGGCTGTGTGAAGCTGAGAGGTTTAACTGGCGCTTTCAGTCCGTCGAAGGCTTTTATTTTGAAATTGTGCTGTGCTTTTATTTTGAAAGGCAAAGACAGGAAGATCTCACCTGGTCAACATTTGGATTGGAGTTACTCTAAAGCAGGTGTGTCAAAGTCAGTTCCTGGAGGTCCACTATCCTCTATGTTCCAGATGTTTCCTTCTTACAACACACCTGATTCAAATAAGCAGCTCATCATCAAGCTCAGCAGAAGCCTGATAACGAGCCTGATCATTTGAATCAGGTGTGTTGGAACTGAGTTTGACACCCCTGCTCTAAAGGCTGTGTGAAGCTGAGAGGTTTAACTGGTGTTTTCAGGCCCATCGCAGGCTTTTATTTTGAAATTGTGCTGTGCTTTTATTTTGAAAGGGAAAGACAGGAAGATCTCACCTGGTCAACATTTGGATTGGAGTTACTCTAAAGCAGGGGTGTCAAACTCAGTTTCTGGAGGACCACTATCCTCTATGTTTTAGATGTTTCCTTCTTACAACACACCTGATTCAAATGATACACTATCATTAAGCTCAGCAGAAGCCTGATAACGAGCCTGATCATTTGAATCAGGTGTGTTGGAAGTGAGTTTGACACCCCTGCTGTAAAGGCTGTGTGAAGCTGAGAGGTTGAACTGATTTTCAGGCTGAAATGCAGCTCCTGTGGAGGTATTGGGTGTGAAGGTGGGTGTGGCACACCAATGAGTCTGTGTGTGTGCGTGCGACCATGCCTGCGCGTGTGTAAGAGCGGTTGCTATGGGCCCCCATAGCAACGGTGCCTGCCACAGACAGCAAAAAAGTGCTTCTCAGCAGCAGCGCGCAACATCTCGTTCTGGCGCTAATTGTGGGCGAACCGTTAATGGTAGCTGAAAACTAAAATGACCGTGAGCGAGAGGAAGGCTGTGGCTTTCCATAAATGTAATTATTTTCCAAATCTTGTGAGAAATGACCGAGTTACAGCGATTTAAAAAACACTGTCCCTCCATGAGGCAGATGATTCAGTTTACATTGGTTCTTATGGAGAGAACGGTGCGACTTTGGTCTAAACTGCTGCCTGCCATTTCACGTCAGAAAGAGCTAGGTCTTCAAACTTGGATTCATTTGAATCCCAGGAAAATTGTTTACAATCTGACCAAATTTCATTCCCCTAACATTTATAGTTTGGTCGTGAGGGCGATGCGATCGTAAAATTTTCAGGCGAATTTTTCACCTCTCCTCCACTCTACCAACTGACATGCCGCACTCTAAACAGAGCAGATTTTGAAAATTTTCACTTTTTTGAGGACTCACTGATCAAAAACTGTAAATCTCAGCCTGACAGAAAATACATTCCTGCGGAGACAAGAAAAATTACTGCGTTTGATGGTTAAATGAAGTTTCTAGGTGAACGTATGGCGAAGCAGTGGCGTTTGGAAAAAAGGGGATTTTTTGAGCCGATTTTTTTCGGTCCCCATTCATTTCCTATGGGACTTTTTTGGCAGTTTTTTGCGAATAATTCTGCGAAAAAATGACGAATGTCTTAGAAAAGTCATAGCCCGGGATTCCCGATGAAGCCGCACGTTTTGATATATAATTTGTTTTGATTTTCTCAAAGCCCTAGGACGAGTTAGCGACCGAAAAACGGCGGAAACGTGAAGAAAATATAATAATAAACGCAGCAGGAGAACAATAGTGGCTCGTGGCTTCGCCACGAGCCACTCTCCTCCCATTGCTTTGCAATGGAGAGGAGAGTGGCTCGTGCCGAAGCCCGAGCCCCTAACTAGACAATTCCCGCACGCGGAAATCGTGGGAGGGGCTCGGGATGTGTGCATGTCCGGAGCTGGGCAGGAGAGGGTTATTTTTTGGTCCGTCACAGGCTTTTATTTTGAAATTGTGCTGTGCTTTTATTTTGAAAGGCAGAGAAAGGAAGATCTCACCTGGTCAAAATTTCGAATGGAGTTACTCTAAAGGCTGTGTCAAGCTGAGAGGTTTAACTGGCAAATTGTGCTTTAAAGTAATTTTGAAAGGCAGAGACAGGAAGATCTCACCTGGTCAAAATTTGGATTGGAGTTACTATAAAGGCTGTGTGAAGCTGAGAGGTTTAACTGGCATTTCCAGTGTGTCGCAGGCTTTTATTTTGAAATTGTGCTCTGCTTTTATTTTGAAAGGCAAAGACAGGTAGATTTCACCCTGTCAAAATTTGGATTGGAGTTACCCCAAACCAGGGGTGTCAAACTCAGTTCCTGGAGGTCCACTATCCTCTGTGTTTTAGATGTTTACCCCTTCCAACACACCTGATTCAAATGATCAGCTTATCATGAAGCTCTGCAGAAGCATTATAACAATCCTGATCATTTGAATCAGGTGATTTGGAACAGGGAAACATCTAAAACATAGAGGATTGGAGTTACTCTAAAGGCTGAGTGAAGCTGAGAGGTTTAACTGGCGTTTCCAGTCCGTCACAGGCTTTTATTTTAAAATTGTGCTGTGCTTTTATTTTGAAAGGCAGAGATGGGAAGATCTCACCTGGTCAACATTTGGATTGGAGATACTCTAAAGCAGGGGTGTCAAACTCAGTTCCTGGAGGTCCACTATCCTCTATGTTTTAGATGTTTCCCTCTTCCAACACACCTGTTTCAAATAATCAGCTCATCATCAAGCTCAGCAGAAGCCTGATAACGAGCCTGATCATTTGAATCAGGTGTGTTGGAACTGAGTTTGACACCCCTGCTCTAAAGGCTGTGTGAAGCTGAGAGGTTGAACTGATTTTCAGGCTGAAATGCAGCTCCTGTTGAGGTATTGGGTGTGAAGGTGGGTGTGGCACTCCAGTGAGTCTGTGTGTGTGCTTGGGAGCATGCCTGCGCGTGTGTAAGGGCGGTTGCTATGGGCCCCCATAGCAACGGTGCCTGCCACAGACAGCAGAAAAGTGCTTCTCAGCAGCAGCGCGCAACGTGTCGTTCTGGCGCTAATTGTGGGCTAACCGTTAATGCTAGCTGAAAACCGAAATGACCGTGAGCGAGAGGAAGGCTGTGGCAAACCATCAATGTAATTATTTTCCAAATATTGTGAGAAATGACCGAGTTACAGCGATTTAAAAAACACTATCCCTCCATGAGGCAGATGATCCAGTTTACATTGGTTCTTATGGAGAGAACGGTGCGACTTTGCTTTAAACTGCTGCCTGCCATTTCCCTTCAGAAAGAGCTAGGTCTTCAAACTTGGATTCATTTGAATCCCAGGAAAATTGTTTACAATCTGACCAAATTTCATTCCCCTAACATTTATCGTTTGGTCGTGAGGGCGATGCGATCGTGAAATTTTCAGGCGGATTTTTCTCCTCTCCTCCACTCTACCAACTGACATGCCGCACTCTAACCAGAGCAGATTTTGAGAATTTTCACTTTTTTGAGGACTCACTGATCAAAAACTGTAAATGTCAGCCTGACATAAAATACATTCCTGCGGAGACAAGAAAAATCACTGCGTTTTGATGGTTAAATGAAGTTTCTAGGTGAACGTATGGCGAAGGAGTGGCGTTTGGAAAAAAGTGGATTTTTTCAGCCGATTTTTTTCACTCCCCATTCATTTTCAATGGGACTTTTTTCGCAGTTTTTTGCGAATAATTCTGCGAATAAATGACGAATTTCTTAGAAAAGTCATAGCACACTATTCCCAAAGAAGCCGCACGTTTTGATATATAATTTGTTTTGGTGCTCTCAAAGGCCTAGGACGAGTTACGAATCGAAAAACGGCGGAAACGTTAATAATAATACTAGACAATTCCCGCTGGTGCGGAAATCGTGGGAGGGGCTCGGGATGTTTGCATGTCCGGAGCAGCGCACGAGAGGCAAGAAGATCTCACCTGGTCAAAATTTGGATTGGAGTTACTGTAAAGGCTGTGTGAAGCTGAGAATTCTAACAGGCAAATTGTGCTGTGCTTTTATTTTGAGAGGAAGAGACAAGAAGATCAGACCTGGTCAAAATTTGGATTGGAGTTACTCTAAAGGCTGTGTGAAGTTGAGAGGTTGAACTGGCGTTGCCAGCCTGTCGCAGGCTTTTATTTTGAAATTGTGCTGTGCTTTTATTTTGAAAGGCAACGACAGGAAGATCTCACCGGGTCAAAATTTGGATTGGAGTCACTCTAAAGGCTGTGTGAAGCTGAGAGGTTTGACTGGCGTTTCCAGTCTGTGGCAGGCTTTTATTTTGAAATTTTGATGTGCTTTTATTTTGAAAGGCAGAGACAGGAAGATCTCACCTGGTCAAAATTTGGATTGGAGTTACTGTAAAGCAGGGGTGTCAAACTCACTTCCTGGAGGACCACTATCCTCTGTGTTCTAGATGTTTCCTTCTTACAACACACCTGATTCAAATGATTAGCTATCATTAAGCTCAGCAGAAGCCTGATAACGAGACTGATCATTTGTATCAGGTGTGTTGGAACTGAGTTTGACACCCCTGCTCTAAAGGCTGTGTGAAGCTCAGAGGTTTCAGTGATTTTCAGGCTGAAATGCAGCTCCTGTGGAGGTATTGGGTGTGAAGGTGGGTGTGGCACACCAATGAGTCTGTGTGTGTGCGTGGGACCATGCCTGCGCGTGTGTAAGGGCGGTTGCTATGGGCCCCATAGCAACGGTGCCTGCCACAGACAGCAAAAAAGTGCTTCTCAGCAGCAGCGCGCAACGTCTCGTTCTGGCGCTAATTGTGGGCTAACCGTGAATGCTTGGTGAAAACCGAAATGACCGTGAGCGAGAGGAGGGCTGTGGCTTTCCATAAATGTAATTATTTTCCAAATATTGTGAGAAATGACCGAGTTACAGCGATTTAAAAAACACTGTCCCTCCATGAGGCAGATGATTCAGTTTACATTGGTTCTAATGGGGAGAACGGTGCGACTTTGCTCTAAACTGCTGCCTGCCATTTCCCTTCAGAAAGAGCTAGACCTTCAAACTTGGATTCATTTGAATCCCAGGAAAATTGTCTACAATCTGACCAAATTTCATTCCCCTAACATTTATGGTTTGGTCGTAAGGGCGATGCGATCGGGAAATTTTCAGGCGGATTTTTCTCCTCTCCTCCACTCTACCAACTGACATGCCGCACTCTAACCAGAGCAGATTTTGAGAATTTTCACTTTTTGAGGACTCACTGCTGAAAAACTGTAAATCTCAGCCTGACATATAATACATTCCTGCGAAGACAAGAAAAATCACTGCGTTTTGATGGTTAAATGAAGTTTCTAGGTGAAAGTATGGCGAAGCAGTGGCGTTTGGAAAACAGTGCATTTTTCGAACCGATTTTTTTTCAGTCCCCATTCATTTCTATGGGAATTTTTTCACAGTTTTTTGTGAATAATTCTGCGAAAAAATGACGAATTTCTTAGAAAAGTCATAGCACACTATTCCAGAAGAAGACGCACATTTTGATATATAATTTGCTTTGATTTTCTCAAAGGCCTAGGACGAGAAGCGAATCGAAAAACGGCGGAAACGTGAAGAAAATATAATAAACGCCAACAGGAGAACAATAGTGGCTCGTGGCTTCGCCACGAGCCACTCTCCTCCCATTGCTTTGCAATGGAGAGGAGAGTGGCTCGTGTCGAAGCCCGAGCCCCTAACTAGACAATTCCCGCTCGCGGAAATCGTGGGAGGGGCTCGGGATGTGTGCATGTCCGGAGCAGAGCACGAGAGGCAAGAAGATCTCACCTGGTAAAAATTTGGATTGGAGTTACTGTAAAGGCTGAGTGAAGCTGAGAAGTCTAACAGGCAAATTGTGCTGTGCTTTTATTTTGAGAGGAAGAGACAAGAAGATCAGACCTGGTCAAAATTTGGATTGGAGTTACTCTAAAGGCTGTGTGAAGCTGAGAGGTTGAACTGGCGTTGCCAGCCTGTCGCAGGCTTTTATTTTGAAATTGTGCTGTGCTTTTATTTTCAAAGACAATGACAGGAAGATCTCACGTGGTCAAAATTTGGATTGGAGTTACTGTAAAGGCTGTGTGAAGCTGAGAGGTTTAACTGGCGCTTTCCAGTCTGTCATAGGCTTTTATTTGGAAATTTTGCTGTGCTTTTCGTTTGAAAGGCAGAGACAGGAAGATCTCACCTGGTCAAAAATTGGATTAGAGTAAAGGCTGTGTGAAGCTGAGAGGTTTAACTGGCGTTTTCCGTCTGTCGCAGGCTTTTATTTTGAAATTGTGCTGTGCTTTTATTTTGAAAGGCAGAGAAAGGAAGATCTCACCTGGTCAAAATTTGGATTGGAGTTACTCTAAAGCAGAGGTGTCAAATTCAGTTCCTGGAGGACCACGATCCTCTATGTTCTAGATGTTTCCTTCTTACAACACACCTGATTCAAATGATTAGCTGTCATGAAGCTCAGCAGAAGCCTGATAACGAGTCTGATCATTTGAATCAGGTGTGTTGGAACTGAGTTTGACACCCCTGCAACAATGGCTGTGTGAAGCTGAGAGGTTGAACTGATTTTCAGGCTGAAATGCAGCTCCTGTGGAGGTATTGGGTGTGAAGGTGGGTGTGGCACTCCAATGAGTCTGTGTGTGTGCGTGGGAGCATGCCTGCGCGTGTGTAAGGGCGGTTGCTATGGGCCCCATAGCAACGGTGCCTGCCACAGACAGCAGAAAAGTGCTTCTCAGCAGCAGCGTGCAACCTCCCGTTCTGGCGCTAATTGTGGGCTAACCGTGAATGGTAGCTGAAAACTAAAATGACCGTGAGCGAGAGGAGGGCTGTGGCTTTCCATAAATGTAATTATTTTCCACATATTGTGAGAAATGACCGAGTTACAGCGATTTAAAAAACACTGTCCCTCCATGAGGCAGATGATCCAGTTTACATTGGTTCTTATGGAGAGAACGGTGCGACTTTGCTCTGAACTGCTGCCTGCCATTTCACTTCAGAAAGAGCTAGGTCTTCAAACTTGGATTCATTTGAATCCCAGGAAATTTGTCTACAATCTGACCAAATTTCATTCTCCTATCTCTTATCGTTTGGTCGTGAGGGCGATGCGATCGTTAAATTTTAGGGCGGATTTTTCTCCTCTCCTCCACTCTACCAACTCACATGCCGCACTCTAACCAGAGCAGATTTTGAGAATTTTCACTTTTTTGAGGACTCACTGATGAAAAACTGTAAATCTCAGCCTGACATAAACTACATTCCTGCGAAGACAAGAAAAATCACTGCGTTTTGATGGTTAAATGAAGTTTCTAGGTGAACGTATGGAGAAGCAGTGGCGTTTGGAAAAAAGTGGATTTTTTGAGCCGATTTTTTTCACTCCCCATTCATTTTCTATGGGACTTTTTTGGCAGTTTTTTGCGAATAATTCTGCGAAAAAATGACGAATTTCTTAGAAAAGTCATAGCACACTATTCCCGATGAAGCCGCACGTTTTGATATATAATTTGTTTTGGTGCTCTCAAAGGCCTAGGACGAGTTACGAATCGAAAAACGGCGGAAACGTTAATAATAACTAGACAATTCCCGCTCGCGGAAATCGTGGGAGGGGCTCGGGATGTGTGCATGTCCGGAGCTGGGCAGGAGAGGGTTATTTTTTGGTCCGTCACAGGCTTTTATTTTGAAATTGTCCTGTGCTTTTATTTTGAAAGGCAGAGACAGGAAGATGTCACCTGGTCAACATTTGGATTGGAGTTACTCGCAAGGCTATGTGAAGTTGAGAGGTTAAACTGGCGTTTTCCGGTTCATCGCAGGCTTTTATTTTGAAATTTTGCTGTGCTTTTATTTTGAAAGGCAGAGACAAGAAGATCTGAACTGGTCAAAATTTGGATTGGAGTTACTCAAAAGGCTGTGTGAAGCTGAGAGGTTTAACTGGCAAATTGTGCTGTAAAGTAATTTTGAAAGGCAGAGACCTAAAGATCTCACCTGGTCAAAATTTGGATTGGAGTTACTCTAAAGGCTGTGTGAAGCTGAGAGGTTTAACTGGCATTTTTTGGTCTGTTTCAGGCTTTTATTTTGAAATTGTGCTGTGCTTTTATTTTGAAAGACAGAGACAGGAAGATCAGACCTGGTTAAACTTTGGATTGGAGTAAAGGCTGTGTGAAGCTGAGAGGTTTAACTGGAGTTTTCAGTCCGTCACAGGCTTTTATTTTGAAATTGTGCTGTGCTTTTATTTTGAAAGGCAGCGACAAGAAGATCTCACCTGGTCAAAATTTGGATTGGAGTTACTCTAAAGCAGGGGTGTCTAACTCAGTTCCTGGAGGTCCACTATCCTCTATGTTCCAGATGTTTCCTTCTTACAACACACCTGATTCAAATGATTAGCCATCATTGAGCTCAGCAGAAGCCTGATAACGAGCCTGATCATTTGAATCAGGTGTGTTGGAACTGAGTTTGACACCCCTGCTCTAAAGGCTGTGTGAAGCTGAGAGGTTTCAGTGATTTTCAGGCTGAAATGCAGCTCCTGTGGAGGTATTGGGTGTGAAGGTGGGTGTGGCACACCAATGAGTCTTGTGTGTGCGTGCGAACATGCCTGCGCGTGTGTAAGGGCGGTTGCTATGGGCCACCATAGCAACGGTGCCTGCCACAGACAGCAGAAAAGTGCTTCTCAGCAGCAGCGCGCAACGTCTCGTTCTGGCGCTAATTGTGGGCTAACCGTGAATGCTAGCTGAAAACTAAAATGACCGTGAGCGAGAGGAAGGCCGTGGCTTTCCATAAATGTAATTATTTTTCAAATATTGTGAGAAATGACCGAGTTACAGCGATTTAAAAAACACTGTCCCTCCGTGAGGCAGATGATTCAGTTTACATTGGTTCCTATGGAGAGAACGGTGCAACTTTGGTCTAAACTGCTGCCTGCCATTTCACTTCAGAAAGAGCTAGATCTTCAAACTTGGATTCATTTGAATCCCAGGAAAATTGTCTACAATCTGACCAAATTTCATTTTCCTAACTCTTATCGTTTGGTCGTGAGGGCGATGCGATCGGGAAATTTTCAGGCGGATTTTTCAACTCTCCTCCACTCTACCAACTGACATGCCGCACTCTAACCAGAGCAGATTTTGAGAATTTTCACTTTTTTGAGGACTCACTGATCAAAAACTGTAAATCTCAGCCTGACATAAAATACATTCCTGCGGAGACAAGAAAAATTACTGCGTTTTGATGGTTAAATGAAGTTTCTAGGTGAACGTATGGCGAAGCAGTGGCTTTTGGAAAAAAGGGGATTTTTTGAGCCGATTTTTTTCGGTCCCCATTCATTTCCTATGGGACTTTTTTGGCAGTTTTTTGCGAATAATTCTGCGAAAAAATGACGAATTTCTTAGAAAAGTCATAGCACACTATTCCCGATGAAGCCGCACGTTTTGATATATAATTTATTTTGGTTTTCTCAAAGCCCTAGGACGAGAAGCGAATCGAAAAACGGCGGAATGTTGAAGAAAAGATAATAAACGCAGCAGGAGAACAATAGTGGCTCGTGGCTTCGCCACGAGCCACTCTCCTCCCATTGCTTTGCAATGGAGAGGAGAGTGGCTCGTGTCGAAGCCCGAGCCCCTAACTAGACAATTCCCGCTCGCGGAAATCGTGGGAGGGGCTCGGGATGTGTGCATGTCCGGAGCAGAGCACGAGAGGCAAGAAGATCTCACCTGTTCAAAATTTGGATTGGAGTTACTGTAAAGGCTGTGTGAAGCTGAGAAGTCTAACAGGCAAATTGTGCTGTGCTTTTATTTTGAGAGGAAGAGACAAGAAGATTGGACCTGGTCAAAATTTGGATTGGAGTTACTGTAAAGGCTGTGTGAAACTGAGAAGTTTAACTGGCAAATTGTGCTGTGCTTTTATTTTGAAAGACAGAGACAGGAAGATCTCACCTGGTCAAAATTTGAATTGGAATTACTCAAAAGGCTGTGTGAAGCTGAGAGGTTTAACTGGCGTTTCCAGTCCGTCACAGGCTTTTATTTTAAAATTGTGCTGTGCTTTTATTTTGAAAGGCAGAGATGGGAAGATCTCACCTTGTCAAAATTTCGATTGGAGTTACCCCAAAGCAGGGGTGTCAAACTCAGTTCCTGGAGGTCCACTATCCTCTATGTTCTAGATGTTTCCTTCTGACAACACACCTGATTCAAATAATCAGCTCATCATTAAGCTCAGCAGAAGCATTATAACGAGCCTGATCATTTGAATCAGGTGTGTTGGAACTGAGTTTGACACCCCTGCTCTAAAGGCTGTGTGAAGCTGAGAGGTTGAACTGATTTTCAGGCTGAAATGCAGCTCCTGTGGAGGTATTGGGTGTGAAGGTGGGCGTGGCACACCAATGAGTCTGTGTGTGTGCGTGCGAACATGCCTGCGCGTGTGTAAGGGCGGTTGCTATGGGCCCCCATAGCAACGGTGCCTGCCACAGACAGCAGAAAAGTGCTTCTCAGCAGCAGCGCGCAACGTCTCGTTCTGGCGCTAACTGTGGGCTAACCGTGAGTGCTAGCTGAAAACCGAAATGACCGTGAGCGAGAGGAAGGCTGTGGCTAACCAGAAATGTAATTATTTTCCAAATATTGTGAGAAATGACCGAGTTACAGCGATTTAAAAAACACTGTCCCTCCATGAGTCAGATGATTCAGTTTACATTGGTTCCTATGGAGAGAACGGTGCGACTTTGGTCTAAACTGCTGCCTGCCATTTCACTTCAGAAAGAGCTAGGTCTTCAAACTTGGATTCATTTGAATCCCAGGAAATTTGTCTACAATCTGACCAAATTTCATTCCCCTAACATTTATCGTTTGGTCGTGAGGGCGATGCGATCGTGAAATTTTCAGGCGGATTTTTCTCCTCTCCTCCACTCTACCAACTGACATCACGCACTCTAACCAGAGCAGATTTTGAGAATTTTCACTTTTTTGAGGACTCACTGATCAAAAACTGTAAATCTCAGCCTGACATAAAATACATTCCTGCGAAGACAAGAAAAATCACTGCGTTTTGATGGTTAAATGAAGTTTCTAGGTGAACGTATGGCGAAGCAGTGGCGTTTGGAAAACAGTGGATTTTTTTTGTCGATTTTTTTCATTCCCCATTCATTTTCTATGGGACTTTTTTTGCAGTTTTTTGCGAATAATTCTGCGAAAAAATGACGAATTTCTTAGAAAAGTCATAGCACACTATTCCCGATGAAGCCGCACGTTTTGATATATAATTTGCTTTGGTTTTCTCAAAGGCCTAGGACTAGTTACGAATCGAAAAACGGCGGAAACGTGATTAATAAAATATAACTAGACAATTCCCGCTCGCGGAAATCGTGGGAGGGGCTCGGGATGTGTGCATGTCCGGAGAGGCGTATTTATTCTAACGGCTGTGTGAAGCTGAGAGGTTTTGGTGATATTTTCTGGTCCGTCACAGACTTTTATTTTAAAATTGTGCTGTGCTTTTATTTTCAAAGGCAGAGACATGAAGATCTCACCTGGTCAAAATTTGGATTGGAGATACTGTAAAGGCTGTGTGAAGCTGAGAGGTTGAACTGGCAAATTGTGCTGTGCTTTTAATTTGAAAGGCAGAGACAGGAAGATCTCACCTGGTCAAAATTTGGATTGGAGTTACTGTAAAGCTGGGGTGTCAAACTCAGTTCCTGGAGGACCACAATCCTCTGTGTTCTAGATGTTTCCTTCTTACAACACACCTGATTCAAATGATTAGCTATCATTAAGCTCAGCAGAAGCCTGATAACGAGCCTGATCATTTGTATCAGGTGTGTTGGAACTGAGTTTGACACCCCTGTTCTAAAGGCTGTGTGAAGCTGAGATGTTGAACTGGCATTTCCAGTCTGTCGCAGGCTTTTATTTAGAAATTGTGCTGTGCTTGTATTTTGAAAGGCAGAGACAGGAAGATCTCACCTGGTCAAAATTTGGATTGGAGTTATTGTAAAGGCTGTGTGAAGCTGAGAGGTTTAACTGGTGTTTTCAGGCCCATAGCTGGCTTTTATTTTGAAATTGTGCTGTGCTTTTATTTTGAAAGGTAAAGAAAGGAAGATCTCACCTGGTCAACATTTGGATTGGAGTTACTCTAAAGCAGGGGTGTCAAACTCAGTTCCTGGAGGTCAACTATCCTCTATGTTCTAGATCTTTCCCTCTTCCAACACACCTGTTTCAAATAATCAGCTCATCATCAAGCTCAGCAGAAGCCTGATAACGAGCCTGATCATTTGAATCAGGTGTGTTGGAACTGAGTTTGACACCCCTGCTCTAAAGGCTGTGTGAAGCTGAGAGGTTGAACTGATTTTCAGGCTGAAATGCAGCTCCTGTGGAGGTATTGGGTGTGAAGGTGGGTGTGGCACACCAATGAGTCTGTGTGTGTGCGTGGGAGCATGCCTGCGCGTGTGTAAGGGCAGTTGCTATGGGCCACCATAGCAACGGTGCCTGCCACAGACAGCAGAAAAGTGCTTCTCAGCAGCAGCGCGCAACGTCTCGTTCTGGCGCTAATTGTGGGCTAACCGTTAATGCTAGCTGAAAACCGAAATGACCGTGAGCGAGAGGAAGGCCGTGGCTTTCCATAAATGTAATTATTTTCCAAATATTGTGAGAAATGACCGAGTTACAGCGATTTAAAAAACACTGTCCCTCCATGAGGCAGATGATCCAGTTTACATTGGTTCTTATGGAGAGAACGGTGCGACTTTGCTTTAAACTGCTGCCTGCCATTTCCCTTCAGAAAGAGCTTGGTCTTCAAACTTGGATTCATTTGAATCCCAGGAAAATTGTTTACAATCTGACCAAATTTCATTCCCCTAACATTTATCGTTTGGTCGTGAGGGCGATGCGATCGGGAAATTTTCAGGCGGATTTTTCTCCTCTCCTCCACTCTACCAACTGACATGCCGCACTCTAACCAGAGCAGATTTTGAGAATTTTCACTTTTTTGAGGACTCACTGATCAAAAACTGTAAATGTCAGCCTGACATAAAATACATTCCTGCGGAGACAAGAAAAATCACTGCGTTTTGATGGTTAAATGAAGTTTCTAGGTGAACGTATGGCGAAGGAGTGGCGTTTGGAAAAAAGTGGATTTTTTGAGCCGAATTTTTTCACTCCCCATTCATTTTCAATGGGACTTTTTTCGCAGTTTTTTGCGAATAATTCTGCGAATAAATGACGAATTTCTTAGAAAAGTCATAGCACACTATTCCCGATGAAGCCGCACGTTTTGATATATAATTTATTTTGGTTTTCTCAAAGCCCTAGGACAAGAAGCGAATCGAAAAACGGCGGAAACGTGAAGAAAATATAACTAGACAATTCCCGCTCGCGGAAATCGTGGGAGGGGCTCGGGATGTGTGCATGTCCGGAGAGGCGTATTTATTCTAACGGCTGTGTGAAGCTGAGAGGTTTTGGTGATATTTTCTGGTCCGTCACAGACTTTTATTTTAAAATTGTGCTGTGCTTTTATTTTCAAAGGCAGAGACATGAAGATCTCACCTGGTCAAAATTTGGATTGGAGATACTCTAAAGGCTGTGTGAAGCTGAGAGGTTGAACTGGCAAATTGTGCTGTGCTTTTAATTTGAAAGGCAGAGACAGGAAGATCTCACCTGGTCAAAATTTGGATTGGAGTTACTGTAAAGCTGGGGTGTCAAACTCAGTTCCTGGAGGACCACAATCCTCTGTGTTCTAGATGTTTCCTTCTTACAACACACCTGATTCAAATGATTAGCTATCATTAAGCTTAGCAGAAGCCTGATAACGAGCCTGATCATTTGTATCAGGTGTGTTGGAACTGAGTTTGACACCCCTGTTCTAAAGGCTGTGTGAAGCTGAGATGTTGAACTGGCATTTCCAGTCTGTCGCAGGCTTTTATTTAGAAATTGTGCTGTGCTTGTATTTTGAAAGGCAGAGACAGGAAGATCTCACCTGGTCAAAATTTGGATTGGAGTTATTGTAAAGGCTGTGTGAAGCTGAGAGGTTTAACTGGTGTTTTCAGGCCCATAGCTGGCTTTTATTTTGAAATTGTGCTGTGCTTTTATTTTGAAAGGTAAAGAAAGGAAGATCTCACCTGGTCAACATTTGGATTGGAGTTACTCTAAAGCAGGGGTGTCAAACTCAGTTCCTGGAGGTCAACTATCCTCTATGTTCTAGATCTTTCCCTCTTCCAACACACCTGTTTCAAATAATCAGCTCATCATCAAGCTCAGCAGAAGCCTGATAACGAGCCTGATCATTTGAATCAGGTGTGTTGGAACTGAGTTTGACACCCCTGCTCTAAAGGCTGTGTGAAGCTGAGAGGTTGAACTGATTTTCAGGCTGAAATGCAGCTCCTGTGGAGGTATTGGGTGTGAAGGTGGGTGTGGCACACCAATGAGTCTGTGTGTGTGCGTGGGAGCATGCCTGCGCGTGTGTAAGGGCGGTTGCTATGGGCCACCATAGCAACGGTGCCTGCCACAGACAGCAGAAAAGTGCTTCTCAGCAGCAGCGCGCAACGTCTCGTTCTGGCGCTAATTGTGGGCTAACCGTTAATGCTAGCTGAAAACCGAAATGACCGTGAGCGAGAGGAAGGCTGTGGCTAACCAGAAATGTAATTATTTTCCAAATATTGTGAGAAATGACCGAGTTACAGCGATTTAAAAAACACTATCCCTCCATGAGGCAGATGATCCAGTTTACATTGGTTCTTATGGAGAGAACGGTGCAACTTTGGTCTAAACTACTGCCTGCCATTTCACTTCAGAAAGAGCTAGGTCTTCAATCTTGGATTCATTTGAATCCCAGGAAAACTGTTTACAATCTGACCAAATTTCAATCTCCTATCTCTTATCGTTTGGTCATGAGGGCGATGCGATCGAGAAATTTTCAGGCGGATTTTTCACCTCTCCTCCACTCTACCAACTGACATGCCGCACTCTAACCAGAGCAGATTTTGAGAATTTTCACTTTTTTGAGGACTCACTGATGAAAAACTATAAATCTCAGCCTGACATAAACTACATTCCTGCGGAGACAAGAAAAATCACTGCGTTTTGATGGTTAAATGACGTTTCTAGGTGAACGTATGGCGAAGGAGTGGCGTTTGGAAAAAAGTGGATTTTTTCAGCCGATTTTTTTCACTCCCCATTCATTTTCAATGGGAATTTTTTCGCAGTTTTTTGCGAATAATTCTGCGATAAAATGACGAATTTCTTAGAAAAGTCATAGCACACTATTCCCGATGAAGCCGCACGTTTTGATATATAATTTGTTTTGGTTTTCTCAAAGCCCTAGGACGAGTTAGCGACCGAAAATCGGCGGAAACGTGAAGAAAAAATGATATTGGGGTAGTAATGGAAATACTAGACAATTCCCGCTGATGCGGAAATCGTGGGAGGGGCTCGGGATGTGTGCATGTCTGGAGAGGCGTATTTCGGTGTTTTCCGGTCCGTCGCAGGCTTTTATTTTGAAATTCTGCTGTGCTTTTATTTTGAAAAACAGAGACAGGAAGATGTCACCTGGTCAAAATTTGGATTGGAGTTACTGTAAAGGCTGTGTGAAGGTGAGAGGCTTAACTGGCAAATTGTGCTGTGCTTTTATTTTGAAAGGCACAGACAGGAAGATCTGACCTGGTCAAAATTTGAATTGGAGTTACTCGAAAGGCTGTGTGAAGCTGAGAGGTTTAACTGGCATTTTTTGGTCTGTTGCAGGCTTTTATTTTGAAATTGTGCTGTGCTTTTATTTTGAAAGGCAGAGACAGGAAGATCAGACCTGGTCAAAATTTGGATTGGAGTTACTGTAAAGGCTGTGTGAAGGTGAGAGGTTAAACTGGCAAATTGTGCTGTAAAGTAATTTTGAAAGGCAGAGACAGGAAGATCAGACCTGGTCAAAGTTATGATTGGAGTTACTGTAAAGGCTGTGTGAAGCTGAGAGGTTAAACTGGCGTTTTCCGGTTCATCGCTGGCTTTTATTTGGAATTGTGTTGTGCTTTTATTTTGAAAAGAAGAGACAGGAAGATCTCACCTGGTCAAAATTTGGATTGGAGTTACTCTAAAGCAGAGGTGTCTAACTCAGTTCCTGGAGGTCCACTATCCTCTATGTTCCAGATGTTTCAGTCTTACAACACACCTGTTTCAAATAATCCGCTCATCATTAAGCTCAGCAGAAGCCTGATAACGAGCCTGATCATTTGAATCAACATTTGGATTGGAGTTACTGTAAAGGCTGTGTGAAGCTGAGAGGTTTAACTGGCAAATTGTGCTGTGCTTTTATTTTGAAAGGTAGAGACAGGAAGATCTCACCTGGTCAAACTTTGGATTGAAGTTACTGTAAAGGCTGTGTGAAGCTGAGATGTTTAACTGGAGTTTTCAGTCCGTCGCAGGCTTTTATTTTTAAAATGTGCTGTGCTTTTATTTTGAAGGAGAGACAGGAAGATCTCACCTGGTCAAAATTTGGATTGGAGTTACTGTAAAGGCTGTGTGAAACTGAGAAGTTTAAATGGCGTTTCCAGTCCGTCACAGGCTTTTATTTTAAAATTGTGCTGTGCTTTTATTTTGAAAGGCAGAGATGGGAAGATCTCACCTGGTCAAAATTTGGATTGGAGTTACTCTAAAGCAGACGTGTCTAACTCAGTTCCTGGAGTTCCACTATCCTCTATGTTTTAGATGTTTCCCTCTTCCAACACACCTGTTTCAAATAATGAGCTCATCATCAAGCTCAGCAGAAGCCTGATAACGAGCCTGATCATTTGAATCAGGTGTGTTGGAACTGAGTTTGACACCCCTGCTGTAAAGGCTGTGTGAAGCTGAGAGGTTGAACTGATTTTCAGGCTGAAATGAGGCTCCTGTGGAGGTATTGGGTGTGAAGGTGGGTGTGGCACTCCAATGAGTCTGTGTGTGTGCGTGGGACCATGCCTGCGCTGTGTAAGGGCGGTTGCTATGGGCCCCATAGCAACGGTGCCTGCCACAGACAGCAGAAAAGTGCTTCTCAGCAGCAGCGCGCAACGTCTCGTTCTGGCGCTAATTGTGGGCTAACCGTGAATGCTAGCTGAAAACCGAAATGACCGTGAGCGAGAGGAAGGCCGTGGCTTTCCATAAATGTAATTATTTTTCAAATATTGTGAGAAATGACCGAATTACAGCGATTTAAAAAACACTGTCTCTCCATGAGGCAGATGATTCAGTTTACATTGGTTCCTATGGAGAGAACGGTGCGACTTTGGTCTAAACTGCTGCCTGCCATTTCACTTCAGAAAGAGCTAGGTTATCAAACTTGGATTCATTTAAACCCCAGGAAATTTGTCTACAATCTGACTAAATTTCATTCCCCTACCATTTATGGTTTGGTCGTGAGGGCGATGCGATCGGGAAATTTTCAGGCGGATTTTTCACCTCTCCTCCACTCTACCAACTGACATGCCGCACTCTAACCAGAGCAGATTTTGAGAATTTTCACTTTTTTGAGGACTCACTGATCAAAAACTGTAAATCTCAGCCTGACATAAACTACATTCCTGCGGAGACAAGAAAAATCACTGCATTTTGATGGTTAAATGAAGTTTCTAGGTGAACGTATGGCGAAGCAGTGGCGTTTGGAAAAAAGTGGATTTTTTGAGCCGATTTTTTTCACTCCCCATTCATTTCCTATGGGACTTTTTTCGCAGTTTTTTGCGAATAATTCTGCGATAAAATGACGAATGTCTTAGAAAAGTCATAGCACACTATTCCCAATGAAGCCGCACGTTTTGATATATAATTTGTTTTGGTTTTCTCAAAGCCCTGGGACTAGTTAGCGACCGAAAAACGGCGGAAACGTGAAGAATAAAAGATAAACGCAGCAGGAGAACAATAGTGGCTCGTGGCTTCGCCACGAGCCACTCTCCTCCCATTGCTTTGCAATGGAGAGGAGAGTGGCTCGTGTCGAAGCCCGAGCCCCTAACTAGACAATTCCCGCTCGCGGAAATCGTGGGAGGGGCTCGGGATGTGTGCATGTCCAGAGCAGCATGTGATAGGCATATTTACTCTAAAGGCTGTGTGAAGGTGAGAGGTTTAACTGGCGTTTCCAGTCTGTCGCAGGCTTTTATTTAGAAATTGTGCTGTGCTTTCATTTTGAAAGGCAAAGACAAGAAGATCTCACCTGGTCAAAATTTCAATTGCAGTTACTGTAAAGGCTGTGTGAAGCTGAGAGGTTTAACTGGTGTTTCCAGTCTGTCGCAGGCTTTTATTTTGAAATTGTGCTGTGCTTTTATTTTGAAAGGCAGAGACAAGAAGATCTCACCTGGTCAAAATTTGGATTGGAGTTACTCAAAAGGCTGTGTGAAGCTGAGAGGTTTAACTGGCAAATTGTGCTGTAAAGTAATTTTGAAAGGCAAAGACCTGAAGATCTCACCTGGTCAAAATTTGGATTGGAGTTACTCTAAAGGTTGTGTGAAGCTGAGAGGTTTAACTGGCATTTTTTGGTCTGTTGCAGGCTTTTATTTTGACATTGTGCTGTGCTTTTATTTTGAAAGGCAGAGACAGGAAGATCTCACCTGGTCAACATTTGGATTGGAGTTACTGTAAAGGCTCTGTGAAGCTGAGAAGTTTAACTGGCGTTTCCAGTCCGTTGCAGGCTTTTATTTTGAAATTGTGCTGTGCTTTTATTTTGAAAGGCAGAGACAGGAAGATCTCACCTGGTCAAAATTTGGATTGGAGTTACTCTAAAGCAGGGGTGTCAAACTCAGTTCCTGGAGGTCCACTATCCTCTATGTTTTAGATGTTTCCCTCTTCCAACACACCTGATTCAAATAATCACCTCATCATCAAGCGCAGCAGAAGCCTGATAACGAGCCTGATCATTTGAATCAGGTGTGTTGGAACTGAGTTTGACACCCCTGCTCTAAAGGCTGTGTGAAGCTGAGAGGTTTAACTGATTTTCAGGCAGAAATGCAGCTCCTGTGGAGGTATTGGGTGTGAAGGTGGGTGTGGCACTCCAATAAGTCTGTGTGTGTGCGTGCGACCATGCCTGCGCGTGTGTAAGGGCGGTTGCTATGGGCCCCCATAGCAACGGTGCCTGCCACAGACAGCAGAAAAGTGCTTCTCAGCAGCAGCGCGCAACGTCTCGTTCTGGCGCTAACTGTGGGCTAACCGTGAGTGCTAGCTGAAAAGTAAAATGACCGTGAGCGAGAGGAAGGCTGTGGCTAACCAGAAATGTAATTATTTTCCAAATATTGTGAGAAATGACCGAGTTACAGCGATTTAAAAAACACTGTCCCTCCATGAGCCAGATGATTCAGTTTACATTGGTTCCTATGGAGAGAACGGTGCGACTTTGGTCTAAACTGCTGCCTGCCATTTCACTTCAGAAAGAGCTAGGTCTTCAAACTTGGATTCATTTGAACCCCAGGAAATTTGTCTACAATCTGACCAAATTTCATTCCCCTGACATTTATCGTTTGGTCGTGAGGGCGATGCGATCGGCAAATTTTCAGGCGGATTTTTCACCTCTCCTCCACTCTACCAACTGACATGCCGCACTCTAACCAGAGCAGATTTTGAGAATTTTCACTTTTTTGAGGACTCACTGATCAAAAACTGTAAATCTCAGCCTGACATAAACTACATTCCTGCGGAGACAAGAAAAATCACTGCGTTTTGATGGTTAAATGAAGTTTCTAGGTGAACGTATGGCGAAGGAGTGGCGTTTTGAAAATAGTGGATTTTTTGAGCCGATTTTTTCGCTCCCCATTCATTTTCTATGGGACTTTTTTCGCAGTTTTTTGCGAATAATTCTGCGAAAAAATGACGAATGTCTTAGAAAAGTCATAGCACACTATTCCCGATGAAGCCGCACGTTTTGATATATAATTTGCTTTGATTTTCTCAAAGCCCTAGGAGGAGAAGCGAATCGAAAAACGGCGGAAACGTTAGGAATAAAAGAGAATAAACGCCACAGGAGAACAATAGTGGCTCGTGGCTTCGCCACGAGCCACTCTCCTCCCATTGCTTTGCAATGGAGAGGAGAGTGGCTCGTGTCGAAGCCCGAGCCCCTAACTAGACAATTCCCGCTCGCGGAAATCGTGGGAGGGGCTCGGGATGTGTGCATGTCCGGAGCCGGGCAGGAGAGAGTTATTTTTTGGTCCGTCACAGGCTTTTATTTTCAAATTGTGCTGTGCTTTAATTTTGAAAAGCAGAGACAGGAAGATTTCACCTGGTCAAAATTTAGATTGGAGTTACTGTTAAGGCTTTATCAAGCTGAGAGGTTTAACTGGCGTTTCCAGTCCGTCGCAGGCTTTTATTTTGAAATTGTTCTGTGCTTTTATTTTGAAAGGCAGAGACAGGAAGATCTCACCTGGTCAAAATTTGGATTGGAGTTACTGTAAAGCTGGGGTGTCAAACTCAGTTCCTGGAGGACCACTATCCTCTATGTTCTAGATCTTTCCCTCTTCCAACACACCTGTTTCAAATAATCAGCTCATCATCAAGCTCAGCAGAAGCCTGATAACGAGCCTGATCATTTGTATCAGGTGTGTTGGAACTGAGTTTGACACCCCTGTTCGAAAGGCTGTGTGAAGCTGAGATGTTGAACTGGCATTTCCAGTCTGTCGCAGGCTTTTATTTAGAAATTGTGCTGTGCTTGTATTTTGAAAGGCAGAGACAGGAAGATCTCACCTGGTCAAAATTTGGATTGGAGTTATTGTAAAGGCTGTGTGAAGCTGAGAGGTTTAACTCTTGTTTTAAGGCCCATCGCTGGCTTTTATTTTGAAATTGTGCTGTGCTTTTATTTTGAAAGGGAAAGAAAGGAAGATCTCACCTGGTCAACATTTGGATTGGAGTTACTCTAAAGCAGGGGTGTCAAACTCAGTTCCTGGAGGTCCACTATCCTCTGTGTTCCAGATGTTTCCGTCTTACAACACACCTGATTCAAATAATCAGCTCATCATTAAGCTCAGCAGAAGCCTGATAACGAGCCTGATCATTTGTATCAGGTGTGTTGGAACTGAGTTTGACACCCCTGCTCTAAAGGCTGTGTGAAGCTGAGAGGTTTAACTGGTGTTTTCGGGCCCATTGCAGGCTTTTATTTTGAAATTGTGCTGTGCTTTTATTTTGAAAGGGAAAGACAGGAAGATCTCACCTGGTCAACATTTGGATTGGAGTTACTCGAAAGCAGGGGTGTCAAACTCTGTTCCTGGAGGTCCACTATCCTCTATGTTTTAGATGTTTACCTCTTCCAACACACCTGATTCAAATGATCAGCGTATCATGAAGCTCAGCAGAAGCATTATAACGAGCCTGATCATTTGAATCAGGTGATTTGGAAGAGGGAAACATCTAAAACATAGAGGATTGTAGTTACTCAAAAGGCTGTGTGAAGCAGAGAGGTTGAACTGGTGTTTTCAGGCCCATCACAGGCTTTTATTTTGAAATTGTGCTGTGCTTTTATTTTGAAAGGGAAAGACAGGAAGATCTCACCTGGTCAAACTTTGGATTGGAGTTACTCTAAAGCAGGTGTGTCAAAGTCAGTTCCTGGAGGTCAACTGTCTTCGATGTTCTAGATGTTTCCCTCTTCCAACACACCTGTTTCAAATAATCAGCTCATCATCAAGCTCAGCAGAAGCCTGATAACGAGCCTGATCATTTGAATCAGGTGTGTTGGAACTGAGTTTGACACCCCTGCTGTAAAGGCTGTGTGAAGCCGAGAGGTTGAAATGATTTTCAGGCTGAAATGCAGCTCCTGTGGAGGTATTGGGTGTGAAGGTGGGCGTGGCACTCCAATGAGTCTGTGTGTGTGCGTGAGAGCATGCCTGCGCGTGTGTAAGGGCGGTTGCTATGGGCCCCCATAGCAACGGTGCCTGCCACAGACAGCAAAAAACTGCTTCTCAGCAGCAGCGCGCAACGTCTCGTTCTGGCGCTAATTGTGGGCTAACCGTGAATGCTAGCTGAAAACCGAAATGACCGTGAGCGAGAGGAGGGCTGTGGCTTTCCATGAATGTAATTATTTTCCAAATATTGTGAGAAATGACCGAGTTACAGCGATTTAAAAAACACTGTCCCTCCATGAGCCAGATGATTCAGTTTACATTGGTTCTAATGGGGAGAACGGTGCGACTTTGGTCTAAACTGCTGCCTGCCATTTCTCTTCAGAAAGAGCTAGGTCTTCAAACTTGGATTCATTTGAATCCCAGGAAATTTGTCTACAATCTGACCAAATTTCATTCCCCTAACATTTATCGTTTGGTCGTGAGGGCGATGCGATCGTGAAATTTTCAGGCGGATTTTTCTCCTCTCCTCCACTCTACCAACTGACATGCCGCACTCTAACCAGAGCAGATTTTGAGAATTTTCACTTTTTTGAGGACTCACTGATCAAAAACTATAAATCTCAGCCTGACATAAAATACATTCCTACGAAGACAAGAAAAATCACTGCATTTTGATGGTTAAATGAAGTTTCTAGGTGAACGTATGGCGAAGCAGTGGCGTTTGGAAAAAGTGGATTTTTTCAGCCGATTTTTTTCACTCCCCATTCATTTTCTATGGGAATTTTTGCGCAGTTTTTTGCGAATAATTCTGCGATAAAATGACGAATTTCTTAGAAAAGTCATAGCACACTATTCCCGATGAAGCCGCACATTTTGATATATAATTTGTTTTGGTTTTCTCAAAGCCCTAGGACGAGTTAGCGACCGAAAAACGGCGGAAACGTGAAGAAGAAAAGATAATAAACGCAGCAGGAGAACAATAGTGGCTCGTGGCTTCGCCACGAGCCACTCTCCTCCCATTGCTTTGCAATGGAGAGGAGAGTGGCTCGTGTCGAAGCCCGAGCCCCTAATAATAAACGCAGCAGGAGAACAATAGTGGCTCGTGGCTTCGCCACGAGCCACTCTCCTCCCATTGCTTTGCAATGGAGAGGAGAGTGGCTCGTGTCGAAGCCCGAGCCCCTAACTAGACAATTCCCGCACGCGGAAATCGTGGGAGGGGCTCGGGATGTGTGCATGTCTGGAGCAGCGCAGGAGAGGCAAGAAGATCTCACCTGGTCAAAATTTGGATTGGAGTTACTGTAAAGGCTGTGTGAAGCTGAGGGGTTTTGGTGACATTTTCCGGTCCGTCACAGACTTTTATTTTAAAATTGTGCTGTGCTTTTATTTTCAAAGGCAGAGACATGAAGATCTCACCTGGTCAAAATTTGGATTGGAGATACTCTAAAGGCTGTGTGAAGCTGAGAGGTTTAACTGGTAAATTGTGCTGTGCTTTTAATTTGAAAGGCAGAGACAGGAAGATCTCACCTGGTCAAAATTTGGATAGGAGTTATTGTAAAGGCTGTGTGAAGCTGAGAGGTTTAACTGGTGTTTTCAGGCCCATAGCTGGCTTTTATTTAGAAATTGTGCTGTGCTTGTATTTTGAAAGGCAGAGACAAGAAGATCTCACCTGGTCAAAATTTGGATTGGAGTTACTCAGAAGGCTGTGTGAAGCTGAGAGGTTTAACTGGCAAATTGTGCTGTAAAGTAATTTTGAAAGGCAGAGACCTGAAGATCTCATCTGGTCAAAATTTGGATTGGAGTTACTCTAAAGGCTGTGTGAAGCTGAGAGGTTTTACTGGCATTTCCAGTCTGTCACAGGCTTTTATTTAGAAATAGTGCTGTGCTTTTATTTTGAAAGACAGAGACAGGAAGATCAGACCTGGTTAAACTTTGGATTGGAGTAAAGGCTGTGTGAAGCTGAGAGGTTTAACTGGTGTTTTCAGGCCCATCGCAGGCTTTTATTTTGAAATTGTGCTGTGCTTTTATTTTGAAAGGGAAAGGCAGGAAGATCTCATCTGGTCAACATTTGGATTGGAGTTACTCTAAAGCAGGGGTGTCAAACTCAGTTCATTGAGGTCCACTATCCTCTATGTTTTACATGTTTCCCTCTTCCAACACACCTGTTTCAAATAATCAGCTCATCATCAAGCTCAGCAGAAGCCTGATAACGAGCCTGATCATTTGAATCAGGTGTGTTGGAACTGAGTTTGACACCCCTGCTCTAAAGGCTGTGTGAAGCTGAGAGGTTTCAGTGATTTTCAGGCTGAAATGCAGCTCCTGTGGAGGTATTGGGTGTGAAGGTGGGTGTGGCACTCCAGTGAGTCTGTGTGTGTGCGTGCGACCATGCCTGCGCGTGTGTAAGGGCGGTTGCTATGGGCCCCCATAGCAACGGTGCCTGCCACAGACAGCAGAAAAGTGCTTCTCAGCAGCAGCGCGCAACGTGTCGTTCTGGCGCTAATTGTGGGCTAACCGTTAATGCTAGCTGAAAACCGAAATGACCGTGAGCGAGAGGAAGGCTGTGGCTTTCCATAAATGTAATTATTTTCCAAATATTGTGAGAAATGACCGAGTTACAGCGATTTAAAAAACACTATCCCTCCATGAGGCAGATGATCCAGTTTACATTGGTTCTAATGGGGAGAACGGTGCGACTTTGGTCTAAACTGCTGCCTGCCATTTCACTTCAGAAAGAGATAGGTCTTCAAACTTGGATTCATTTGAATCCCAGGAAAACTGTTTACAATCTGACCAAATTTCAATCTCCTATCTCTTATCGTTTGGTCATGAGGGCGATGCGATCGGGAAATTTTCAGGCGGATTTTTCACCTCTCCTCCACTCTACCAACTGACATGCCGCACTCTAACCAGAGCAGATTTTGAGAATTTTCACTTTTTTGAGGACTCACTGATGAAAAACTGTAATTCTCAGCCTGACATAAACTACATTCCTGCGGAGACAAGAAAAATCACTGCGTTTTGATGGTTAAATGAAGTTTCTAGGTGACCGTATGGCGAAGCAGTGGCGTTTGGAAAAAAGTGGATTTTTCAGCCGATTTTTTTCACTCCCCATTCATTTTCAATGGGACTTTTTTCGCAGTTTTTTGCGAATAATTCTGCGAAAAAATGACGAATTTCTTAGAAAAGTCATAGCACACTATTCCCGATGAAGCCGCACATTTTGATATATAATTTGTTTTGGTTTTCTCAAAGGCCTAGGACGAGAAGCGAATCGAAAAACGGCGGAAACGTGAAGAAAATAGAAAAGATAAACGCAGCAGGAGAACAATAGTGGCTCGTGGCTTCGCCACGAGCCACTCTCCTCCCATTGCTTTGCAATGGAGAGGAGAGTGGCTCGTGTCGAAGCCCGAGCCCCTAATAAACGCAGCAGGAGAACAATAGTGGCTCGTGGCTTCGCCACGAGCCACTCTCCTCCCATTGCTTTGCAATGGAGAGGAGAGTGGCTCGTGTCGAAGCCCGAGCCCCTAACTAGACAATTCCCGCTGGTGCGGAAATCGTGGGAGGGGCTCGGGATGTGTGCATGTCCGGAGCAGCGCGGGATAGGCATATTTACTCTAAAGGCTGTGTGAAGGTGAGAGGTTTAACTGGCGTTTCCAGTCTGTCGCAGGCTTTTATTTTGAAATTGTCCTGTGCGTTTATTTTGAAAGGCAGAGACAAGAAGATCTCACCTGGTCAAAATTTCAATTGGAGTTACTCTAAAGGCTGTGTGAAGCTGAGAGGTTTTGGTGACATTTTCCGGTCCGTCACAGACTTTTATTTTAAAATTGTGCTGTGCTTTTATTTTCAAAGGCAGAGACATGAAGATCTCACCTGGTCAAAATTTGGACTGGAGATACTCTAAACGCTGTGTGAAGCTGAGAGGTTGAACTGGCAAATTGTGCAGTGCTTTTAATTTGAAAGGCAGAGACAGGAAGATCTCACCTGGTCAAAATTTGGATTGGAGTTACTATAAAGGCTGTGAGAAGCTGAGAGGTTTAACTGGCATTTCCAATCTGTCGCTGGCTTTTATTTTGAAATTGTGCTTTGCTTTTATTTTGAAAGGCAAAGACAGGTAGATTTCACCCTGTCAAAATTTGGATTGGAGTTACCCCAAAGCAGGGGTGTCAAACTCAGTTCCTGGAGGTCCACTATCCTCTCTGTTTTAGATGTTTACCTCTTCCAACACACCTGATTCAAATGATGAGCTTATCATGAAGCTCTGCAGAAGCATTATAACAAGCCTGATCATTTGAATCAGGTGATTTGGAACAGGGAAACATCTAAAACATAGAGGATTGGAGATACTCTGAAGGCTGAGTGAAGCTGAGAGGTTTAACTGGCGTTTCCAGTGCGTCACAGGCTTTTATTTTAAAATTGTGCTGTGCTTTTATTTCGAAAGGCAGAGATTTGAAGATCTCACCTGGTCAAAATTTGGACTGGAGTTATTGTAAAGGCTGTGTGAAGCTGAGAGGTTTAACTGGTGTTTTCGGGCCCATTGCAGGCTTTTATTTTGAAATTGTGCTGTGCTTTTATTTTGAAAGGCAAAGACAGGAAGATCTCACCTGGTCAACATTTGGATTGGAGTTACTCTAAAGCAGGGGTGTCAAACTCTGTTCCTGGAGGTCCACTATCCTCTATGTTTTATATGTTTCCCTCTTCCAACACACCTGTTTCAAATAATCAGCTCATCATCAAGCTCAGCAGAAGCCTGATAACGAGCCTGATCATTTGAATCAGGTGTGTTGGAACTGAGTTTGACACCCCTGCTCTAAAGGCTGTGTGAAGCTGAGAGGTTTCAGTGATTTTCAGGCTGAAATGCAGCTCCTGTGGAGGTATTGGGTGTGAAGGTGGGTGTGGCACTCCAGTGAGTCTGTGTGTGTGCGTGCGACCATGCCTGCGCGTGTGTAAGGGCGGTTGCTATGGGCCCCCATAGCAACGGTGCCTGCCACAGACAGCAGAAAAGTGCTTCTCAGCAGCAGCGCGCAACGTGTCGTTCTGGCGCTAATTGTGGGCTAACCGTTAATGCTAGCTGAAAACCGAAATGACCGTGAGCGAGAGGAAGGCTGTGGCTTTCCATAAATGTAATTATTTTCCAAATATTGTGAGAAATGACCGAGTTACAGCGATTTAAAAAACACTATCCCTCCATGAGGCAGATGATCCAGTTTGCATTGGTTCTAATGGGGAGAACGGTGCGACTTTGGTCTAAACTGCTGCCTGCCATTTCACTTCAGAAAGAGATAGGTCTTCAAACTTGGATTCATTTGAATCCCAGGAAAACTGTTTACAATCTGACCAAATTTCAATCTCCTATCTCTTATCGTTTGGTCATGAGGGCGATGCGATCGGGAAATTTTCAGGCGGATTTTTCACCTCTCCTCCACTCTACCAACTGACATGCCGCACTCTAACCAGAGCAGATTTTGAGAATTTTCACTTTTTTGAGGACTCACTGATGAAAAACTGTAATTCTCAGCCTGACATAAACTACATTCCTGCGGAGACAAGAAAAATCACTGCGTTTTGATGGTTAAATGAAGTTTCTAGGTGACCGTATGGCGAAGCAGTGGCGTTTGGAAAAAAGTGGATTTTTTCAGCCGATTTTTTTCACTCCCCATTCATTTTCAATGGGACTTTTTTCGCAGTTTTTTGCGAATAATTCTGCGAAAAAATGACGAATTTCTTAGAAAAGTCATAGCACACTATTCCCGATGAAGCCGCACATTTTGATATATAATTTGTTTTGGTTTTCTCAAAGGCCTAGGACGAGAAGCGAATCGAAAAACGGCGGAAACGTGAAGAAAATAGAAAAGATAAACGCAGCAGGAGAACAATAGTGGCTCGTGGCTTCGCCACGAGCCACTCTCCTCCCATTGCTTTGCAATGGAGAGGAGAGTGGCTCGTGTCGAAGCCCGAGCCCCTAATAAACGCAGCAGGAGAACAATAGTGGCTCGTGGCTTCGCCACGAGCCACTCTCCTCCCATTGCTTTGCAATGGAGAGGAGAGTGGCTCGTGTCGAAGCCCGAGCCCCTAACTAGACAATTCCCGCTGGTGCGGAAATCGTGGGAGGGGCTCGGGATGTGTGCATGTCCGGAGCAGCGCGGGATAGGCATATTTACTCTAAAGGCTGTGTGAAGGTGAGAGGTTTAACTGGCGTTTCCAGTCTGTCGCAGGCTTTTATTTTGAAATTGTCCTGTGCGTTTATTTTGAAAGGCAGAGACAAGAAGATCTCACCTGGTCAAAATTTCAATTGGAGTTACTCTAAAGGCTGTGTGAAGCTGAGAGGTTTTGGTGACATTTTCCGGTCCGTCACAGACTTTTATTTTAAAATTGTGCTGTGCTTTTATTTTCAAAGGCAGAGACATGAAGATCTCACCTGGTCAAAATTTGGACTGGAGATACTCTAAACGCTGTGTGAAGCTGAGAGGTTGAACTGGCAAATTGTGCAGTGCTTTTAATTTGAAAGGCAGAGACAGGAAGATCTCACCTGGTCAAAATTTGGATTGGAGTTACTATAAAGGCTGTGAGAAGCTGAGAGGTTTAACTGGCATTTCCAATCTGTCGCTGGCTTTTATTTTGAAATTGTGCTTTGCTTTTATTTTGAAAGGCAAAGACAGGTAGATTTCACCCTGTCAAAATTTGGATTGGAGTTACCCCAAAGCAGGGGTGTCAAACTCAGTTCCTGGAGGTCCACTATCCTCTCTGTTTTAGATGTTTACCTCTTCCAACACACCTGATTCAAATGATGAGCTTATCATGAAGCTCTGCAGAAGCATTATAACAAGCCTGATCATTTGAATCAGGTGATTTGGAACAGGGAAACATCTAAAACATAGAGGATTGGAGATACTCTGAAGGCTGAGTGAAGCTGAGAGGTTTAACTGGCGTTTCCAGTGCGTCACAGGCTTTTATTTTAAAATTGTGCTGTGCTTTTATTTCGAAAGGCAGAGATTTGAAGATCTCACCTGGTCAAAATTTGGACTGGAGTTATTGTAAAGGCTGTGTGAAGCTGAGAGGTTTAACTGGTGTTTTCGGGCCCATTGCAGGCTTTTATTTTGAAATTGTGCTGTGCTTTTATTTTGAAAGGCAAAGACAGGAAGATCTCACCTGGTCAACATTTGGATTGGAGTTACTCTAAAGCAGGGGTGTCAAACTCTGTTCCTGGAGGTCCACTATCCTCTATGTTTTATATGTTTCCCTCTTCCAACACACCTGATTCAAATTATCAGCTCATCATCAAGCACAGCAGAAGCCTGATAACGAGCCTGATCATTTGAATCAGGTGTGTTGGAACTGAGTTTGACACCCCTGCAAAAATGGCTGTGTGAAGCTGAGAGGTTGAACTGATTTTCAGGCTGAAATGCAGCTCCTGTGGAGGTATTGGGTGTGAAGGTGGGTGTGGCACTCCAATGAGTCTGTGTGTGTGCGTGCGACCATGCCTGCGCGTGTGTAAGAGCGGTTGCTATGGCCCCCATAGCAACGGTGCCTGCCACAGACAGCAAAAAAGTGCTTCTCAGCAGCAGCGCGCAACGTCTCGTTCTGGCGCTAATTGTGGGCTAACCGTGAATGGTAGCTGAAAACTAAAATGACCGTGAGCGAGAGGAAGGCTGTGGCTTTCCATAAATGTAATTATTTTCCAAATATTGTGAGAAATGACCGAGTTACAGCGATTTAAAAAACACTGTCCCTCCATAAGGCAGATGATTCAGTTTACATTGGTTCTAATGGGGAGAACGGTGCGACTTTGGTCTAAACTGCTGCCTGCCATTTCCCTTCAGAAAGAGCTAGGTCTTCAAACTTGGATTCATTTGAATCCCAGGAAAATTGACTACAATCTGACCGAATTTCATTCCCCTAACATTTATCGTTTGGTCGTGAGGGCGATGCGATCGTGAAATTTTCAGGCGGATTTTTCACCTCTCCTCCACTCTACCAACTGACATGCCGCACTCTAAACAGAGCAGATTTTGAGAATTTTCACTTTTTTGAGGACTCACTGACGAAAAACTATAAATCTCAGCCTGACATAAAATACATTCCTGCGGAGACAAGAAAAATCACTGCGTTTTGATGGTTAAATGAAGTTTCTAGGTGAACGTATGGCGAAGCAGTGGCGTTTGGAAAAAAGTGGATTTTTTCAGCCGATTTTTTTCAGTCCCCATTCATTTTCTATGGGACTTTTTTCGCAGTTTTTTGCGAATAATTCTGCGATAAAATGATGAATGTCTTAGAAAAGTCATAGCACACTATTCCCGATGAAGCCGCACATTGTGATATATAATTTGCTTTGGTTTTCTCAAAGGCCTAGGACGAGAAGCGAATCGAAAAACGGCGGAAACGTGAAGAAAAGAGAAGAATAAACGCCACAGGAGAACAATAGTGGCTCGTGGCTTCGCCACGAGCCACTCTCCTCCCATTGCTTTGCAATGGAGAGGAGAGTGGCTCGTGTCGAAGCCCGAGCCCCTAATAAAATATAATAAACGCTTTTTCAACAGGAGAACAATAGTGGCTCGTGGCTTCGCCACGAGCCACTCTCCTCCCATTGCTTTGCAATGGAGAGGAGAGTGGCTCGTGTCGAAGCCCGAGCCCCTAATAAACGCAGCAGGAGAACAATAGTGGCTCGTGTCGAAGCCCGAGCCCCTAACTAGACAATTCCCGCTCGCGGAAATCGTGGGAGGGGCTCGGGATGTGTGCATGTCCGGAGAGGCGTATTTATTCTAACGGCTGTGTGAAGCTGAGAGGTTTTGGTGATATTTTCTGGTCCGTCACAGACTTTTATTTTAAAATTGTGCTGTGCTTTTATTTTCAAAGGCAGAGACATGAAGATCTCACCTGGTCAAAATTTGGATTGGAGATACTCTAAAGGCTGTGTGAAGCTGAGAGGTTGAACTGGCAAATTGTGCTGTGCTTTTAATTTGAAAGGCAGAGACAGGAAGATCTCACCTGGTCAAAATTTGGATTGGAGTTACTGTAAAGCTGGGGTGTCAAACTCAGTTCCTGGAGGACCACAATCCTCTGTGTTCTAGATGTTTCCTTCTTACAACACACCTGATTCAAATGATTAGCTATCATTAAGCTCAGCAGAAGCCTGATAACGAGCCTGATCATTTGTATCAGGTGTGTTGGAACTGAGTTTGACACCCCTGCTCTAAAGGCTGTGTGAAGCTGAGATGTTGAACTGGCATTTCCAGTCTGTCGCAGGCTTTTATTTAGAAATTGTGCTGTGCTTGTATTTTGAAAGGCAGAGACAGGAAGATCTCACCTGGTCAACATTTGGATTGGAGTTATTGTAAAGGCTGTGTGAAGCTGAGAGGTTTAACTGGTGTTTTCAGGCCCATAGCTGGCTTTTATTTTGAAATTGTGCTGTGCTTTTATTTTGAAAGGTAAAGAAAGGAAGATCTCACCTGGTCAACATTTGGATTGGAGTTACTCTAAAGCAGGGGTGTCAAACTCAGTTCCTGGAGGTCAACTATCCTCTATGTTCTAGATCTTTCCCTCTTCCAACACACCTGTTTCAAATAATCAGCTCATCATCAAGCTCAGCAGAAGCCTGATAACGAGCCTGATCATTTGAATCAGGTGTGTTGGAACTGAGTTTGACACCCCTGCTCTAAAGGCTGTGTGAAGCTGAGAGGTTGAACTGATTTTCAGGCTGAAATGCAGCTCCTGTGGAGGTATTGGGTGTGAAGGTGGGTGTGGCACACCAATGAGTCTGTGTGTGTGCGTGGGAGCATGCCTGCGCGTGTGTAAGGGCGGTTGCTATGGGCCACCATAGCAACGGTGCCTGCCACAGACAGCAGAAAAGTGCTTCTCAGCAGCAGCGCGCAACGTCTCGTTCTGGTGCTAATTGTGGGCTAACCGTTAATGCTAGCTGAAAACCGAAATGACCGTGAGCGAGAGGAAGGCCGTGGCTTTCCATAAATGTAATTATTTTCCAAATATTGTGAGAAATGACCGAGTTACAGCGATTTAAAAAACACTGTCCCTCCATGAGGCAGATGATCCAGTTTACATTGGTTCTTATGGAGAGAACGGTGCGACTTTGCTTTAAACTGCTGCCTGCCATTTCCCTTCAGAAAGAGCTTGGTCTTCAAACTTGGATTCATTTGAATCCCAGGAAAATTGTTTACAATCTGACCAAATTTCATTCCCCTAACATTTATCGTTTGGTCGTGAGGGCGATGCGATCGGGAAATTTTCAGGCGGATTTTTCTCCTCTCCTCCACTCTACCAACTGACATGCCGCACTCTAACCAGAGCAGATTTTGAGAATTTTCACTTTTTTGAGGACTCACTGATCAAAAACTGTAAATGTCAGCCTGACATAAAATACATTCCTGCGGAGACAAGAAAAATCACTGCGTTTTGATGGTTAAATGAAGTTTCTAGGTGAACGTATGGCGAAGGAGTGGCGTTTGGAAAAAAGTGGATTTTTTGAGCCGAATTTTTTCACTCCCCATTCATTTTCAATGGGACTTTTTTCGCAGTTTTTTGCGAATAATTCTGCGAATAAATGACGAATTTCTTAGAAAAGTCATAGCACACTATTCCCGATGAAGCCGCACGTTTTGATATATAATTTATTTTGGTTTTCTCAAAGCCCTAGGACAAGAAGCGAATCGAAAAACGGCGGAAACGTGAAGAAAATACTAGACAATTCCCGCACGCGGAAATCGTGGGAGGGGCTCGGGGTGTGTGCATGTCCGGAGCTGGGCAGGAGAGGGGTATTTTTTGGTCCGTCACAGGCTTTTATTTTCAAATTGTGCTGTGCTTTTATTTTGAAAGGCAGAGACAAGAAGATCTCACCTGGTCAAAATTTGGATTGGAGTTACTCAAAGGGCTGTGTGAAGCTGAGAGGTTTAACTGGCAAATTGTGCTGTAAAGTAATTTTGAAAGGCAGAGACAGGAAGATCTCACCTGGTCAAAATTTGGATTGGAGTTACTCAAAAGGCTGTGTGAAGCTGAGAGGTTTAACTGGCAAATTGTGCTGTAAAGTAATTTTGAAAGGCAGAGACAGGAAGATCTCACCTGGTCAACATTTTAATTGGAGTTACTGTAAAGGCTGTGTGAAGCTGAGAGGTTTAGCTGGCGTTTTCCACTCCGTCGCAGGCTTTTGTTTAGAAATTGTGCTGTGCTTTTATTTTGAAAGGCAGAGACAGGAAGATCTCACCTGGTCACAATTTTGATTGGAGTTACTGTATAGGCTCTGTGAAGCTGAGAAGTTTAACTGGCGTTTCCAGTCCGTTGCAGGCTTTTATTTTGAAATTGTGCTGTGCTTTTATTTTGAAAGGCAGAGACAGGAAGATCTCACCTGGTCAAAATTTGGATTGGAGTTACTCAAAAGGCTGTGTGAAGCAGAGAGGTTTAACTGGCATTTTTGGTCCGTCGCAGGCTTTTATTTTGAAATTGTGCTGTGCTTTTATTTTGAAAGGCAGAGACAGGGAGATCTCACCTGGTCAAAATTTGGATTGGAGTTATTGTAAAGGCTGTGTGAAGCTGAGAGGTTTAACTGGTGTTTTCAGGCCCATCACAGGCTTTTATTTTGAAATTGTGCTGTGCTTTTATTTTGAAAGGGAAAGACATGAAGATCTCACCTGGTCAACATTTGGATTGGAGTTACTCTAAAGCAGGGGTGTCAAACTCAGTTCCTCGAGGTCCACTATCCTCTATGTTTTAGATGTTTCCCTGTTCCAACACACCTGATTCAAATAATCAGCTCATCATTAAGCTCAGCAGAAGCCTGATAACGAGCCTGATCATTTCAATCAGGTGTGTTGGAACTGAGTTTGACACCCCTGCTCTCAAGGCTGTGTGAAGCTGAGAGGTTTCAGTGATTTTCAGGCTGAAATGCAGCTCCTGTGGAGGTATTGGGTGTGAAGGTGGGTGTGGCACACCAATGAGTCTGTGTGTGTGCGTGCGAGCATGCCTGCGCGTGTGTAAGGGCGGTTGCTATGGGCCCCCATAGCAACGGTGCCTGCCACAGACAGCAGAAAAGTGCTTCTCAGCAGCACCGCGCAACGTCTCGTTCTGGCGCTAATTGTGGGCGAACCGTTAATGCGAGCTGAAAACTAAATGACCGTGAGCGAGAGGAAGGCTGTGGCTATCCATAGATATGATTATTTTCCAAATATTGAGAGAAATGACCGAGTTACAGTGATTTAAAAAACACTGTCCCTCCATGAGCCAGATGATTCAGTTTACATTGGTTCTTATGGGAGAACGGTGCGACTTTGGTCTAAACTGCTGCCTGCCATTTCCCTTCAGAAAGAGCTAGGTCTTCAAACTTGGATTCATTTGAATCCCAGGAAAATTGTCTACAATCTGACCAAATTTCATTCTCCTAACATTTATCGTTTGGTCGTGAGGGCGATGCGATCGTGAAATTTTCAGGCGGATTTTTCTCCTCTCCTCCACTCTACCAACTGACATGCCGCACTCTAACCAGAGCAGATTTTGAGAATTTTCACTTTTTTGAGGACTCACTGATGAAAAACTGTAAATCTCAGCCTGACATAAAATACATTCCTGCGAAGACAAGAAACATCACTGCATTTTGATGGTTAAATGAAGTTTCTAGGTGAACGTATGGCGAAGCAGTGGCGTTTGGAAAAAGTGGATTTTTTGAGCCGAATTTTTTCACTCCCCATTCATTTTCTATGGGACTTTTTTCGCAGTTTTTTGCGAATAATTCTGCGAAAAAATGACGAATGTCTTAGAAAAGTCATAGCACACTATTCCCGATGAAGCCGCACGTTTTGATATATAATTTGCTTTGATTTTCTCAAAGCCCTAGGAGGAGAAGCGAATCGAAAAACGGCGGAAACGTGATTAATAAAATATAACTAGACAATTCCCGCACGCGGAAATCGTGGGAGGGGCTCGGGATGTGTGCATGTCCGGAGCTGGGCAGGAGAGAGTTATTTTTTGGTCCGTCGCAGGCTTTTATTTTGAAATTGTGCTGTGCTTTTATTTTGAAAGGCAGAGAGAGGAAGATCTGACCTGGTGAACATTTGGATTGGAGTTACTGTAAAGGCTGTGTGAAGCTGAGAGGTTTAACAGGCGTTTCCAGTACATTGCAGGCTTTTATTTTGACATTGTGCTGTGCTTTTATTTTGAAAGGCAGAGACAGGAAGATGTCACCAGGTCAAAATTTGGATTGGAGTTCCTCTGAAGGCTGTGTGAAGCTGAGAGGTTTAACAGGCGTTTCCGGTACATTGCAGGCTTTTATTTTGACATTGTGCTGTGCTTTTATTTTGAAAGGGAAAGACAGGAAGATCTCATCTGGTCAACATTTGGATTGGAGTTACTCGAAAGCAGAGGTGTCTAACTCAGTTCCTGGAGGTCCACTATCCTCTATGTTCCAGATGTTTCCCTCTTCCAACACACCCGATTCAAATGATTAGCTATCATTAAACTCAGCAGAAGCCTGATAACGAGCCTGATCATTTGAATCAGGTGTGTTGGACCTGAGTTTGACACCCCTGCTCTAAAGGCTGTGTGAAGCTGAGAGGTTTAACTGGCGTTTCCAGTCCGTCACAGGCTTTTATTTTAAAATTGTGCTGTGCTTTTATTTTGAAAGGCAGAGATGGGAAGATCTCACCTGGTCAAAATTTGGATTGGAGTTACCCCAAAGCAGGGGTGTCAAACTCAGTTCCTGGAGGTCCACTATCCTCTATGTTCTAGATGTTTCCTTCTGACAACACACCTGATTCAAATAATCAGCTCATCATTAAGCTCAGCAGAAGCATTATAACGAGCCTGATCATTTGAATCAGGTGTGTTGGAACTGAGTTTGACACCCCTGCTCTAAAGGCTGTGTGAAGCTGAGAGGTTGAACTGATTTTCAGGCTGAAATGCAGCTCCTGTGGAGGTATTGGGTGTGAAGGTGGGCGTGGCACACCAATGAGTCTGTGTGTGTGCGTGCGAACATGCCTGCGCGTGTGTAAGGGCGGTTGCTATGGGCCCCCATAGCAACGGTGCCTGCCACAGACAGCAGAAAAGTGCTTCTCAGCAGCAGCGCGCAACGTCTCGTTCTGGCGCTAACTGTGGGCTAACCGTGAGTGCTAGCTGAAAACCGAAATGACCGTGAGCGAGAGGAAGGCTGTGGCTAACCAGAAATGTAATTATTTTCCAAATATTGTGAGAAATGACCGAGTTACAGCGATTTAAAAAACACTGTCCCTCCATGAGGCAGATGATTCAGTTTACATTGGTTCCTATGGAGAGAACGGTGCGACTTTGGTCTAAACTGCTGCCTGCCATTTCACTTCAGAAAGAGCTAGGTCTTCAAACTTGGATTCATTTGAATCCCAGGAAATTTGTCTACAATCTGACCAAATTTCATTCCCCTAACATTTATGGTTTGGTCGTGAGGGCGATGCGATCGTGAAATTTTCAGGCGGATTTTTCTCCTCTCCTCCACTCTACCAACTGACATGCCGCACTCTAACCAGAGCAGATTTTGAGAATTTTCACTTTTTTGAGGACTCACTGATCAAAAACTGTAAATCTCAGCCTGACATAAATACATTCCTGCGAAGACAAGAAAAATCACTGCGTTTTGATGGTTAAATGAAGTTTCTAGGTGAACGTATGGCGAAGCAGTGGCGTTTGGAAAAAAGTGGATTTTTTGAGCCGATTTTTTCGGTCCCCATTCATTTCCTATGGGACTTTTTTGGCAGTTTTTTGCGAATAATTCTGCGATAAAATGACGAATTTCTTAGAAAAGTCATAGCACACTATTCCCGATGAAGCCGCACGTTTTGATATATAATTTGCTTTGGTTTTCTCAAAGCCCTAGGAGGAGAAGCGAATCGAAAAACGGCGGAAACGTGAAAAATAAAATGGAATAAACGCAGCAGGAGAACAATAGTGGCTCGGGCTGCATACTGCAGCCCCGAGCCCCTAATAAACGCAGCAGGAGAACAATAGTGGCTCGTGGCTTCGCCACGAGCCACTCTCCTCCCATTGCTTTGCAATGGAGAGGAGAGTGGCTCGTGTCGAAGCCCGAGCCCCTAATAACTAGACAATTCCCGCTCGCGGAAATCGTGGGAGGGGCTCGGGATGTGTGCATGTCCGGAGCTGGGCAGGAGAGGGGTATTTTTTGGTCCGTCACAGGATTTTATTTTGAAATTGTGCTGTGCTTTTATTTTGAAAGGGAGAGACAGGAAGATCTCACCTGGTCAAAATTTGGATTGGAGCTACTGTAAAGGCTGTGTGAAACTGACAAGTTTAACTGGCAAATTGTGCTGTGCTTTTATTTTGAAAGGCAGAGACAGGAAGATCTGACCTGGTGAACATTTGGATTGGAGTTACTGTAAAGGCTGTTTCAAGCTGAGAGGTTTAACTGGCGTTTCCAGTACCTTGCAGGCTTTTATTTTGAAATTTTGCTGTGTTTTTATTTTGAAAAGAAGAGACAGGAAGATCTCACCTGGTCAAAATTTGGATTGGAGTTACTCAAAAGGCTGTGTGAAGCTGAGAGGTTTAACTGGCAAATTGTGCTGTGCTTTTATTTTGAAAGGCAGAGACAGGAAGATAACATCTAGTCAAAATTTGGATTGGAGTTACTCAAAAGGCTGTGTGAAGCAGAGAGGTTTAACTGGTGTTTTCAGGCCCATCGCAGGCTTTTATTTTGAAATTGTGCTGTGCTTTTATTTTGAAAGGGAAAGACGGGAAGATCTCACCTGGTCAACATTTGGATTGGAGTTACTCTAAAGCAGGGGTGTCAAACTCTGTTCCTGGAGGTCCACTATCCTCTATGTTTTAGATGTTTCCCTCTTCCAACACACCTGATTCAAATTATCAGCTCATCATCAAGCACAGCAGAAGCCTGATAACGAGCCTGATCATTTGAATCAGGTGTGTTGGAACTGAGTTTGACACCCCTGCAAAAATGGCTGTGTGAAGTTGAGAGGTTTAACTGATTTTCAGGCTGAAATGCAGCTCCTGTGGAGGTATTGGGTGTGAAGGTGGGTGTGGCACACCAATGAGTCTGTGTGTGTGCGTGCGAGCATGCCTGCGCGTGTGTAAGGGCGGTTGCTATGGGCCCCCATAGCAACGGTGCCTGCCACAGACAGCAGAAAAGTGCTTCTCAGCAGCACCGCGCAACGTCTCGTTCTGGCGCTAATTGTGGGCGAACCGTTAATGCGAGCTGAAAACTAAAATGACCGTGAGCGAGAGGAAGGCTGTGGCTATCCATAGATATGATTATTTTCCAAATATTGAGAGAAATGACCGAGTTACAGCGATTTAAAAAACACTGTCCCTCCATGAGCCAGATGATTCAGTTTACATTGGTTCTAATGGGGAGAACGGTGCGACTTTGGTCTAAACTGCTGCCTGCCATTTCCCTTCAGAAAGAGCTAGGTCTTCAAACTTGGATTCATTTGAATCCCAGGAAAATTGTCTACAATCTGACCAAATTTCATTCTCCTAACATTTATCGTTTGGTCATGAGGGCGATGCGATCGTGAAATTTTCAGGCGGATTTTTCTCCTTTCCTCCACTCTACCAACTGACATGCCGCACTCTAACCAGAGCAGATTTTGAGAATTTTCACTTTTTTGAGGACTCACTGACGAAAAACTATAAATCTCAGCCTGACATAAAATACATTCCTGCGGAGACAAGAAAAATCACTGCGTTTTGATGGTTAAATGAAGTTTCTAGGTGAACGTATGGCGAAGCAGTGGCATTTGGAAAAAAGTGGATTTTTTGAGCCGATTTTTTTCGCTCCCCATTCATTTTCAATGGGACTTTTTGCGCAGTTTTTTGCGAATAATTCTGCGATAAAATGACGAATTTCTTAGAAAAGTCATAGCACACTATTCCCGATGAAGCCGCACGTTTTGATATATAATTTGCTTTGATTTTCTCAAAGCCCTAGGAGGAGAAGCGAATCGAAAAACGGCGGAAACGTTAGGAATAAAAGAGAACTAGACAATTCCCGCACGCGGAAATCGTGGGAGGGGCTCGGGATGTGTGTATGTCCGGACCTGGGCAGGAGAGGGGTATTTTTTGGTCCGTCACAGGCTTTTATTTTGAAATTGTGCTGTGCTTTTATTTTGAAAGGCAGAGACAGGAAGATCTCACCTGGTCAAAATTGGAGTTATTTTAAAGGCTGTGTGAAGCTGAGAGGTTTAACTGGTGTTTTCAGGCCCATCGCGGGCTTTTATTTTGAAATTGTGCTGTGCTTTTATTTTGAACGGGAAAGACCGGAAGATCTCACCTGGTCAACATTTGGATTGGAGTTACTCTAAAGGCTGTGTGAAGCTGAGAGGTTTAACTGGAGTTTTCAGTCCGTCGCAGGCTTTTATTTTGAAGGAGAGACAGGAAGATCTCACCTGGTCAAAATTTGGATTGCAGTTACTGTAAAGGCTGTGTGAAACTGAGAAGTTTAACTGGCAAATTGTGCTGTGTTTTTATTTTGAAAGGCAGAGACAGCAAGATCTCACCTGGTCAAAATTTGGATTGGAGTTACTGTAAAGGCTGTGTGAAGCTGAGAGGTTTAACTGGCGTTTCCAGTCCGTCACAGGCTTTAATTTTAAAATTGTGCTGTGCTTTTATTTTGAAAGGCAGAGATGGGAAAATCTCACCTGGTCAAAATTTGGATTGGAGTTACCCCAAAGCAGGGGTGTCAAACTCAGTTCCTGGAGGTCCACTATCCTCTGTGTTCTAGATGTTTCCTTCTTACAACACACCTGATTCAAATGATAGGCTATCATGAAGCTCAGCAGAAGCCTGATAACGAGCCTGATCATTTGAATCAGGTGTGTTGGAACTGAGTTTGACACCCCTGCTCTAAAGGCTGTGTGAAGCTGAGAGTTTGAACTGATTTTCAGGCTGAAATTCAGCTTCTGTTTAGGTATTGGGCGTGAAGGTGGGTGTGGCACACCAATGAGTCTGTGTGTGTGCGTGGGAGCATGCCTGCGCGTGTGTAAGGGCGGTTGCTATGGCCCCCATAGCAACGGTGCCTGCCACAGACAGCAAAAAAGTGCTTCTCAGCAGCAGCGCGCAACGTCTCGTTCTGGCGCTAATTGTGGGCTAACCGTGAATGCTAGCTGAAAACCGAAATGACCGTGAGCGAGAGGAAGGCCGTGGCTTTCCATAAATGTAATTATTTTTCAAATATTGTGAGAAATGACCGAGTTACAGCGATTTAAAAAACACTGTCCCTCCATGAGGCAGATGATTCAGTTTACATTGGTTCCTATGGAGAGAACGGTGCGACTTTGGTCTAAACTGCTGCCTGCCATTTCTCTTCAGAAAGAGCTAGGTCTTCAAACTTGGATTCATTTGAATCCCAGGAAAATTGTCTACAATCTGACCAAATTTTATTCCCCTAACATTTATGGTTTGGTCGTGAGGGCGATGCGATCGGGAAATTTTCAGGCGAATTTTTCACCTCTCCTCCACTCTACCAACTGACATGCCGCACTCTAACCAGAGCAGATTTTGAAAATTTTCACTTTTTTGAGGACTCACTGATCAAAAACTGTAAATCTCAGCCTGATATAAAATATATTCCTGCGAAGACAAGAAAAATCACTGCGTTTTGATGGTTAAATGAAGTTTCTAGGTGAACGTATGGCGAAGCAGTGGCGTTTGGAAAACAGTGGACTTTTCAAGCCCATTTTTTTTCAGTCCCCATTCATTTCCTATGGGATTTTTTTCGCAGTTTTTTGCGAATAATTCTGCGATAAAATGACGAATTTCTTAGAAAAGTCATAGCACACTATTCCCGATGAAGCCGCACGTTTTGATATATAATTTGTTTTGGTTTTCTCAAAGGCCTAGGACGAGTTACGAATCGAAAAACGGCGGAAACGTGAAAAATAATAATAAACGCAACAGGAGAACAATAGTGGCTCGGGCTGCATACTGCAGCCCCGAGCCCCTAACTAGACAATTCCCGCTGATGCGGAAATCGTGGGAGGGGCTCGGGATGTGTGCATGTCCGGAGCTGGGCAGGAGAGAGTTATTTTTTGGTCCGTCGCAGGCTTTTATTTTGAAATTGTGCTGTGCTTTTATTTTGAAAGGCAAAGACAGGAAGATCTCACCTGGTCAAAATTTGGATTGGAGTTACTGTAAAGGCTGTGTGAAACTGAGAAGTTTAACTGGCAAATTGTGCTGTGCTTTTATTTTGAAAGGCAGAGATAGGAAGATCTCACCTGGTCAACATTTACATTGGAGTTACTGTGAAGGCTGTGTGAAGCTGAGAGGTTTAACTGGTGTTTCCAGTCTGTCGCAGGCTTTTATTTTGAAATTGTGCTGTGCTTTTATTTTGAAAGGCAGAGACAAGAAGATCTCACCTGGTCAAAATTTGGATTGGAGTTACTCAAAAGGCTGTGTGAAGCTGAGAGGTTTAACTGGCAAATTGTGCTGTAAAGTAATTTTGAAAGGCAGAGACAGGAAGATCTCACCTTGTCAAAATTTGGATTGGAGTTACTCTAAACGCTGTGTGAAGCTGGGATGTTTAACTGGCATTTCCAGTCTGTCGCAGGCTTTTATTTTGAAATTGTGCTGTGCTTTTATTTTGAAAGGCAGAGACAGGAAGACCTCACCTGGTCAAAATTTGGATTGGAGTTATTGTAAAGGCTGTGTGAAGCTGAGAGGTTTAACTGGTGTTTTCAGGAACATCGCAGGCTTTCATTTTGAAATTGTGCTGTGCTTTTATTTTGAAAGGGAAAGACAGGAAGATCTCACCTGGTCAACATTTGGATTGGAGTCACTCTAAAGGCTGTGTGAAGCTGAGAGGTTTAACTGGCATGTTTTGGTCTGTTGCAGGCTTTTATTTTGAAATTGTACTGTGCTTTTATTTTGAAAGGCAGAGACAGGAAGATCTCACCTGGTCAAAATTTAGATTGGAGTTACTGTAAAGGCTGTATGAAGCTGAGAGGTTTAACTGGCGTTTCCAGTCCGTCACAGGCTTTTATTTTGAAATTTTGCTGTGCTTTTATTTTGAAAGGCAGAGACGGATTGGTCTCACCCGGTCAAAATTTGGATTGGAGTTACTGTAAAGCAGGGGTGTCAAACTCAGTTCCTGGAGGTCCACTATCCTGTATGTTCTAGATGTTTCCTTCTTACAACACACCTGATTCAAATGATTAGCCATCATTAAGCTCAGCAGAAGCCTGATAACGAGCCTGATCATTTGAATCAGGTGTGTTGGAACTGAGTTTGACACCCCTGCTGTAAAGGCTGTGTGAAGCTGAGAGGTTTCAGTGATTTTCAGGCTGAAATGCAGCTCCTGTGGAGGTATTGGGTGTGAAGGTGGGTGTGGCACACCAATGAGTCTGTGTGTGTGCGTGCGAGCATGCCTGCGCGTGTGTAAGGGCGGTTGCTATGGGCCCCCATAGCAACGGTGCCTGCCACAGACAGCAGAAAAGTGCTTCTCAGCAGCACCGCGCAACGTCTCGTTCTGGCGCTAATTGTGGGCGAACCGTTAATGCGAGCTGAAAACTAAAATGACCGTGAGCGAGAGGAAGGCTGTGGCTATCCATAGATATGATTATTTTCCAAATATTGAGAGAAATGACCGAGTTACAGCGATTTAAAAAACACTGTCCCTCCATGAGCCAGATGATTCAGTTTACATTGGTTCTTATGGGGAGAACGGTGCGACTTTGGTCTAAACTGCTGCCTGCCATTTCCCTTCAGAAAGAGCTAGGTCTTCAAACTTGGATTCATTTGAATCCCAGGAAAATTGTCTACAATCTGACCAAATTTCATTCTCCTAACATTTATCGTTTGGTCGTGAGGGCGATGCGATCGTGAAATTTTCAGGCGGATTTTTCTCCTCTCCTCCACTCTACCAACTGACATGCCGCACTCTAACCAGAGCAGATTTTGAGAATTTTCACTTTTTTGAGGACTCACTGACGAAAAACTGTAAATCTCAGCCTGACATAAAATACATTCCTGCGAAGACAAGAAACATCACTGCATTTTGATGGTTAAATGAAGTTTCTAGGTGAACGTATGGCGAAGCAGTGGCGTTTGGAAAAAAGTGGATTTTTTGAGCCGAATTTTTTCACTCCCCATTCATTTTCTATGGGACTTTTTTCGCAGTTTTTTGCGAATAATTCTGCGAAAAAATGACGAATGTCTTAGAAAAGTCATAGCACACTATTCCCGATGAAGCCGCACGTTTTGATATATAATTTGCTTTGATTTTCTCAAAGCCCTAGGAGGAGAAGCGAATCGAAAAACGGCGGAAACGTGATTAATAAAATATAATAAACGCAGCAGGAGAACAATAGTGGCTCGTGGCTTCGCCACGAGCCACTCTCCTCCCATTGCTTTGCAATGGAGAGGAGAGTGGCTCGTGTCGAAGCCCGAGCCCCTAACTAGACAATTCCCGCACGCGGAAATCGTGGGAGGGGCTCGGGATGTGTGCATGTCTGTAGAGGCGTATTTCGGCGTTTTCCTGGTCAAAATTTGGATTGGAGTTACTGTAAAGGCTGTGTGAAGCTGAGAGGTTTAACTGGCGTTTTCCGGTCCGTCGCAGGCTTTTATTTTGAAATTGTGCTGTGCTTTTATTTTGAAAGGCACAGACAGGAAGATCTGACCTTGGATTGGAGTTACTGTAAAGCAGGGGTGTGAAACTCAGTTCCTGGAGGTCCACTATACTCTATGTTTTAGATGTTTCCATCTTACAACACACCTGATTCAAATGATAGGCTATCATTAAGCTCAGCAGAAGCCTGATAACGAGCCTGATCATTTGAATCAGGTGTGTTGGAACTGAGTTTGACACCCCTGCTGTAAAGGCTGTGTGAAGCTGAGAGGTTGAACTGATTTTCAGGCTGAAATGCAGCTTCTGTGTAGGTATTGGGTGTGAAGGTGGGTGTGGCACACCAATGAGTCTGTGTGTGTGCGTGGGAGCATGCCTGCGCGTGTGTAAGGGCGGTTGCTATGGGCCCCCATAGCAACGGTGCCTGCCACAGACAGCAAAAAAGTGCTTCTCAGCAGCAGCGCGCAACGTCTCGTTCTGGCGCTAACTGTGGGCTAACCGTGAATGCTAGCTGAAAACCGACATGACCGTGAGCGAGAGGAAGGCTGTGGCTTTCCATGAATGTAATTATTTTCCAAATATTGTGAGAAATGACCGATTTACAGCGATTTAAAAAAACACTGTCCCTCCATGAGCCAGATGATTCAGTTTACATTGGTTCTAATGGGGAGAACGGTGCGACTTTGGTCTAAACTGCTGCCTGCCATTTCCCTTCAGAAAGAGATAGGTCTTCAAACTTGGATTCATTTGAATCCCAGGAAAATTGTCTACAATCTGACCAAATTTCATTGTCCTATCTCTTATGGTGTGGTCGTGAGGGCGATTCGTTCGGGAAATTTTCAGGCGGATTTTTCTCCTCTCCTCCACTCTACCAACTGACATGCCGCACTCTAACCAGAGCAGATTTTGAGAATTTTCACTTTTTTGAGGACTCACTGATGAAAAACTGTAAATCTCAGCCTGACATAAAATACATTCCTGCGAAGACAAGAAAAATCCCTGCGTTTTGATGGTTAAATGAAGTTTCTCGGTGAACGTATTGCGAAGGAGTGGCGTTTGGAAGACAGTGGATTTTTCCAGCCGATTTTTTTCAGTCCCCATTCATTTCCAATGGGAATTTTTGCGCACTTTTTTGCGAATAATTCTGCGAAAAAATGACGAATTTCTAAGAAAAGTCATAGCACACTATTCCCGATGAAGCCGCACGTTTTGATATATAATTTTCTTTGGTTTTCTCAAAGCCCTAGGACGAGTTAGCGACCGAAAATCGGCGGAAACGTGAAGAAAAAATGATATTGGGGTAGTAATGGAAATACTAGACAATTCCCGCTCGCGGAAATCGTGAGAGGGGCTCGGGATCGGTGCATGTCCTGAGAGGCGTATTTTGGTGTATTCCTGGTCCATAGCAGGCTTTTATGTTGAAATTGTGCTTTGCTTTTATTTTGAAAGGCAGAGACAGGAAGATCAGACGTGGTCAAAATTTGGATTGGAGTTACTCTAAAGGCTGTGTGAAGCTGAGAGGTTTAACTGGCGTTTCCAGTCTGTAGCAGGCTTTTATTTTGAAATTGTGCTGTGCTTTTATTTTGAAAGGCAGAGACAGGAAGATCTCACCTGGTCAACATTTGGATTGGAGTTACTGTAAAGGCTGTGTGAAGCTGAGATGTTGAACTTGCATTTCCAGTCTGTCGCAGGCTTTTATTTATAAATTGTGCTGTGCTTGTATTTTGAAAGGCAGAGACAGGAAGATCTCACCTGGTCAAAATTTGGATTGGAGTTATTGTAAAGGCTGTGTGAAGCTGAGAGGTTTAACTGGTGTTTTCAGGCCCATCGCTGGCTTTTATTTTGAAATTATGCTGTGCTTTTATTTTGAAAAGAAGAGACAGGAAGATCTCACCTGGTCAATATTTGGATTAGAGTTACTCTAAAGCAGAGGTGTCTAATTCAGGTCCTGGAGGTCCACTATCCTCTGTGTTGTACATGTTTCCTTCTTACAACACACCTGATTCAAATGATTAGCTATCATGAAGCTCAGCAGAAGCCTGATAACGAGACTGATCATTTGAATCAGGTGTGTTGGAACTGAGTTTGACACCCCTGCTCTAAAGGCTGTGTGAAGCTGAGAGGTTGAACTGATTTTCAGGCTGAAATGCAGCTCCTGTGGAGGTATTGGGTGTGAAGGTGGGTGTGGCACTCCAATGAGTCTGTGTGTGTGCGTGACACTATGCCTGAGTCCCGCTCGCGCGTGTGTAAGGGCGGTTGCTATGGGCCCCCATAGCAACGGTGCCTGCCACAGACAGCAGAAAAGTGCTTCTCAGCAACAGCGCGCAACGTCTCGTTCTGGCGCTAATTGTGGGCTAACCGTGAATGCTAGCTGAAAACCGAAATGACCGTGAGTGAGAGGAAGGCTGTGGCAAACCATAAATGTAATTATTTTCCAAATATTGTGAGAAATGACCGAGTTACAGCGATTTAAAAAACACTGTCCCTCCATGAGCCAGATGATTCAGTTTACATTGGTTCTAATGGGGAGAACGATGCGACTTTGGTCTAAACTGCTGCCTGCCATTTCCCTTCAGAAAGAGATAGGTCTTCAAACTTGGATTCATTTGAATCCCAGGAAAATTGTCTACAATCTGACCAAATTTCATTCCCCTAACGTTTATCGTTTGGTCGTGAGGGCGATGCGATCGTGAAATTTTCAGGCGGATTTTTCACCTCTCCTCCACTCTACCAACTGACATGCCGCACTCTAACCAGAGCAGATTTTGAGAATTTTCACTTTTTTGAGGACTCACTGATCAAAAACTGTAAATGTCAGCCTGACATAAACTACATTCCTGCGAAGACAAGAAAAATCACTGCGTTTTGATGGTTAAATGAAGTTTCTAGGTGAACGTATGGCGAAGCAGTGGCGTTTGGAAAACAGTGGATTTTTTGAGCCGATTTTTTTCACTCCCCATTCATTTTCTATGGGACTTTTTGCGCAGTTTTTTGCGAATAATTCTGCGAAAAAATGACGAATGTCTTAGAAAAGTCATAGCACACTATTCCCGATGAAGCCGCACGTTTTGATATATAATTTGTTTGGGTTTTCTCAAAGCCCTAGGACGAGTTAGCGACCGAAAAACGGCGGAAACGTGGATAATAATAAAAGACGATAAACGCAACAGGAGAACAATAGTGGCTCGTGTCGAAGCCCGAGCCCCTAATAATAAACGCTTTTTTCACAGGAGAACAATAGTGGCTCGTGGCTTCGCCACGAGCCACTCTCCTCCCATTGCTTTGCAATGGAGAGGAGAGTGGCTCGTGTCGAAGCCCGAGCCCCTAACTAGACAATTCCCGCTGGTGCGGAAATCGTGGGAGGGGCTCGGGATGTGTGCATGTCCGGAGCAGCGCGGGATAGGCATATTTACTCTAAAGGCTGTGTGAAGGTGAGAGGTTTAACTGGCGTTTCCAGTCTGTCGCAGACTTTTATTTTGAAATTGTCCTGTGCGTTTATTTTGAAAGGCAGAGACAAGAAGATCTCACCTGGTCAAAATTTCAATTGGAGTTACTCTAAAGGCTGTGTGAAGCTGAGAGGTTTTGGTGACATTTTCCGGTCCGTCACAGACTTTTATTTTAAAATTGTGCTGTGCTTTTATTTTCAAAGGCAGAGACAGGAAGATCTCACCTCGTCAACATTTGAATTGGAGTTAGTCTAAAGGCTGTGTGAAGCTGAGAGATGTACCTGGCAAATTGTGCTGTGCTTTTATTTTGAAAGGCAGAGACGGGAAGATATCACCTGGTCAAAATTTGGATTGGAGTTACTCAAAAGGCTGTGTGAAGCAGAGAGGTTTAACTGGTGTTTTCAGGCCAATCGCAGGCTTTCATTTTGAAATTGTGCTGTGCTTTTATTTTGAAAGGCAGAGACAGGAAGATCTCATCTGGTCAACATTTGCATTGGAGTTACTGTAAAGCAGGGGTCTCAAACTCAGTTCCTGGAAAACCACTATCCTCTGTGTTCCAGATGTTTCCTTCTTACAACACACCTGATTCAAATGATTAGCTCATCATTAAGCTCAGCAGAAGCCTGATAACGAGCCTGATCATTTGAATCAGGTGTGTTGGAACTGAGTTTGACACCCCTGCTCGAAAGGCTGTGTGAAACTGAGAGGTTAAACTGGCGTTTTCCGGTCTGTCGCAGGCTTTTATTTTGAAATTGTGCTGTGCTTTCATTTTGAAAGGCAGAGACAGGAAGATCTCACCTGGTCAAAATTTAGATTGGAGTTAATGTAAATGCTGTGTGAAGCTGAGAGGTTTAACTGGCATTTCCAGTCTTTCACAGCCTTTGATTTTGAAATTTTGCTGTGCTTTTATTTTGAAAGGCACAGACAGGCAGATCTCACCTGGTCAACATTTGGATTGGAGTTACTGTAAAGGCTGTGTGAAGCTGAGGGGTTTAACTGGTGTTTTCCGGTGTGTGGAAGGATTTTATTTTGAAAGTGTGCTGTGCTTTTATTTTGAAAGGGAAAGACAGGAAGATCTCACCTGGTCAACATTGGGATTGGAGTTACTCTAAAGCAGGGGAGTCAAACTCAGTTCCTGGAGGTCCACTATCCTCTGTGTTCCAGATGTTTCCGTCTTACAACACACCTGATTCAAATAATCAGCTCATCATCAAGCTCAGCAGAAGCCTGATAACGAGCCTGATCATTTGAATCAGGTGTGTTGGAACTGAGTTTGATACCCCTGCTCTAAAGGCTGTGTGAAGCTGAGAGGTAGATCTGATTTACAGGCTGAAATGCAGCTCCTGTGGAGGTATTGGGTGTGAAGGTGGGTGTGGCACACCAATGAGTCTGTGTGTGTGCGTGGGACCATGCCTGCGCGTGTGTAAGGGCGGTTGCTATGGCCCCCATAGCAACAGTGCCTGCCACAGACAGCAAAAAAGTGCTTCTCAGCAGCAGCGCGCAACGTCTCGTTCTGGCGTTAATTGTGGGCTAACCGTGAATGCTAGCTGAAAACCGACATGACCGTGAGCGAGAGGAGGGCTGTGGCTTTCCATAAATGTAATTATTTTCCAAATATTCTGAGAAATGACCGAGTTACAGCGATTTAAAAAACACTGTCCCTCCATGAGGCAGATGATCCAGTTTACATTGGTTCTTATGGAGAGAACGGTGCGACTTTGCTCTAAACTGCTGCCTGCCATTTCACTTCTGAAAGAGCTAGGTCTTCAAACTTGGATTCATTTGAATCCCAGGAAAATTGTCTACAATCTGACCAAATTTCATTCCCCTAACGTTTATCGTTTGGTCGTGAGGGCGATGCGATCGGGAAATTTTCAGGCGGATTTTTCACCTCTCCTCCACTCTACCAACTGACATGCCGCACTCTAACCAGAGCAAATTTTGAGAATTTTCACTTTTTTGAGGACTCACTGATGAAAAACTTTAAATCTCAGCCTGACATAAACTACATTCCTGCGAAGACAAGAAAAATCACTGCGTTTTGATGGTTAAATGAAGTTTCTAGGTGAACGTATGGAGAAGCAGTGGCGTTTGGAAAAAAGTGGATTTTTTGAGCCGATTTTTTTCACTCCCCATTCATTTTCTATGGGACTTTTTTGGCAGTTTTTTGCGAATAATTCTGCGAAAAAATGACGAATTTCTTAGAAAAGTCATAGCACACTATTCCCGATGAAGCCGCACGTTTTGATGTATAATTTGTTTTGGTTTTCTCAAAGCCCTAGGACGAGTTAGCGACCGAAAATCGGCGGAAACGTGAAGAAAACGGAATAATAAACGCAACAGGAGAACAATAGTGGCTCGTGGCTTCGCCACGAGCCACTCTCCTCCCATTGCTTTGCAATGGAGAGGAGAGTGGCTCGTGTCGAAGCCCGAGCCCCTAACTAGACAATTCCCGCTGGTGCGGAAATCGTGGGAGGGGCTCGGGATGTGTGCATGTCCGGAGCAGCGCACGAGAGGCAAGAAGATCTCACCTGGTCAAAATTTGGATTGGAGTTACTGTAAAGGCTGTGTGAAGCTGAGAAGTCTAACAGGCAAATTGTGCTGTGCTTTTATTTTGAAAGGCAGAGACAGGAAGACCTCACCTGGTCAAAATTTGGATTGGAGTTATTGTAAAGGCTGTGTGAAGCTGAGAGGTTTAACTGGTGTTTTCAGGAACATCGCAGGCTTTCACAGGCTTTTATTTTGAAATTTTGCTGTGCTTTTATTTTGAAAGGCAGAGACGGATTGGTCTCACCCGGTCAAAATTTGGATTGGAGTTACTGTAAAGCAGGGGTGTCAAACTCAGTTCCTGGAGGTCCACTATCCTCTGTGTTCTAGATGTTTCCTTCTTACAACACACCTGATTCAAATAATCAGCTCATCATTAATCCCAGCTGAAGCCTGATAACGAGCCTGATCATTTGAATCAGGTGTGTTGGAACTGAGTTTGACACCCCTGTTCTAAAGGCTGTGTGAAGCTGAGAGGTTTAACTGATTTTCAGGCTGAAATGCAGCTCCTGTGGAGGTATTGGGTGTGAAGGTGGGTGTGGCATTCCAATGAGTCTGTGTGTGTGCGTGCGACCATGCCTGCGCGTGTGTAAGGGCGGTTGCTATGGGCCCCCATAGCAACGGTGCCTGCCACAGACAGCAGAAAAGTGCTTCTCAGGAGCAGCGCGCAATGTCTCGTTCTGGCGCTAATTGTGGGCGAACCGTTAATGCGAGCTGAAAACTAAAATGACCGTGAGCGAGAGGAAGGCTGTGGCTATCCATAGATATGATTATTTTCCAAATATTGAGAGAAATGACCGAGTTACAGCGATTTAAAAAACACTGTCCCTCCATGAGCCAGATGATTCAGTTTACATTGGTTCCTATGCAGAGAACGGTGCGACTTTGGTCTAAACTGCTGCCTGCCATTTCACTTCAGAAAGAGCTAGATCTTCTAACTTGGATTCATTTGAATCTCAGGAAAATTGTTTACAGTCTGACCAAATTTCATTGTCCTATCTCTTATGGTTTGGTCGTGAGGGCGATGCGATCGTGAAATTTTCAGGCGAATTTTTCTCCTCTCCTCCACTCTACCAACTGACATGCCGCACTCTAAACAGAGCAGATTTTGAGAATTTTCACTTTTTTGAGGACTCACTGATGAAAAACTGTAAATCTCAGCCTGACAGAAAATACATTCCTGCGGAGACAAGAAAAATCACTACGTTTTGATGGTTAAATGAAGTTTCTAGGTGAACGTATGGCGAAGCAGTGGCGTTTGGAAAACAGTAGATTTTTTTTGTCGATTTTTTTCACTCCCCATTCATTTCCTATGGGACTTTTTTGGCAGTTTTTTGCGAATAATTCTGCGAAAAAATGACGAATGTCTTAGAAAAGTCATAGCCCGGGATTCCCGATGAAGCCGCACATTTTGATATATAATTTGTTTTGATTTTCTCAAAGCCCTGGGACGAGTTAGCGACCGAAAAATGGCGGAAACGTGAAGAAAATATAATAATAAACGCAGCAGGAGAACAATAGTGGCTCGTGGCTTCGCCACGAGCCACTCTCCTCCCATTGCTTTGCAATGGAGAGGAGAGTGGCTCGTGTCGAAGCCCGAGCCCCTAACTAGACAATTCCCGCTCGCGGAAATCGTGGGAGGGGCTCGGGATGTGTGCATGTCCGGAGCTGGGCAGGAGAGGGGTATTTTTTGGTCCGTCACAGGATTTTATTTTGAAATTGTGCTGTGCTTTTATTTTGAAAGGCAGAGACAGGAAGATCTCACCTGGTCAAAATTTGGATTGAAGTTACTGTAAAGGCTGTGTGAAGCTGAGATGTTTAACTGGCGTTTCCAGTCTGTCGCAGGCTTTTATTTTGAAATTGTGCTGTGCTTTTACTTTGAAAGGCAGAGACAGGAAGATCTGACCTGGTCAAAATTTCAATTGGAGTTACTCTAAAGGCTGTGTGAAGCTGAGAGGTTTAACTGGCAAATTGTGCTGTAAAGTAATTTTGAAAGGCAGAGACAGGAAGATCTCACCTGGTCAAAATTTGGATTGGAGTTATTGTAAAGGCTGTGTGAAGCTGAGAGGTTGAACTGGTGTTTTCAGGCCAATCGCAGGCTTTTATTTTGAAATTGTGCTGTGCTTTTATTTTGACAGGCAGAGACAGGAAGATCTCATCTGGTCAACATTTGCATTGGAGTTACTGTAAAGCAGGGGTCTCAAACTCAGTTCCTGGAGAACCACTATCCTCTGTGTTCCAGATGTTTCCTTCTTACAACACACCTGATTCAAATGATTAGCTCATCATTAAGCTCAGCAGAAGCCTGATAACGAGCCTGATCATTTGAATCAGGTGTGTTGGAACTGAGTTTGACACCTCTGCTCGAAAGGCTGTGTGAAGCTGAGAGGTTAAACTGGCGTTTTCGGGTTCATCGCAGGCTTTTATTTTGAAATTGTGCTGTGCTTTTATTTTGAAAGGCCGAGACAGAAAGATCTGACCTGGTCAAAATTTGGATTGGAGTTACTGTAAAGCAGGGGTCTCAAACTCAGTTCCTGGAGGTCCACTATCCTCTATGTTCTAGATGTTTCCTTCTTCCAACACACCTGTTTCAAATAATCAGCTCATCATCAAGCTCAGCAGAAGCCTGATAATGAGCCTGATCATTTGAATCAGGTGTGTTGGAACTGAGTTTGACACCCCTGCTCGAAAGGCTGTGTGAAGCTGAGAAGTTGAACTGATTTTGAGGCTGAAATGCAGCTCCTGTGGAGGTATTGGGTGTGAAGGTGGGTGTGGCACACCAATGAGTCTGTGTGTGTGCGTGGGAGCATGCCTGCGCGTGTGTAAGGGCGGTTGCTATGGGCCCCCATAGCAACGGTGCCTGCCACAGACAGCAGAAAAGTGCTTCTCAGCAGCAGCGCGCAACGTCTCGTTCTGGCGCTAATTGTGGGCTAACCGTGAATGCTAGCTGAAAACCGAAATGACCGTGAGCGAGAGGAAGGCCGTGGCTTTCCATAAATGTAATTATTTTTCAAATATTGTGAGAAATGACCGAGTTACAGCGATTTAAAAAACACTGTCCCTCCGTGAGGCAGATGATTCAGTTTACATTGGTTCCTATGGAGAGAACGGTGCAACTTTGGTCTAAACTGCTGCCTGCCATTTCACTTCAGAAAGAGCTAGATCTTCAAACTTGGATTCATTTGAATCCCAGGAAAATTGTCTACAATCTGACCAAATTTCATTTTCCTAACTCTTATCGTTTGGTCGTGAGGGCGATGCGATCGGGAAATTTTCAGGCGGATTTTTCAACTCTCCTCCACTCTACCAACTGACATGCCGCACTCTAACCAGAGCAGATTTTGAGAATTTTCACTTTTTTGAGGACTCACTGATCAAAAACTGTAAATCTCAGCCTGACATAAAATACATTCCTGCGGAGACAAGAAAAATTACTGCGTTTTGATGGTTAAATGAAGTTTCTAGGTGAACGTATGGCGAAGCAGTGGCTTTTGGAAAAAAGGGGATTTTTTGAGCCGATTTTTTTCGGTCCCCATTCATTTCCTATGGGACTTTTTTGGCAGTTTTTTGCGAATAATTCTGCGAAAAAATGACGAATGTCTTAGAAAAGTCATAGCCCGGGATTCCCGATGAAGCCGCACGTTTTGATATATAATTTGTTTTGATTTTCTCAAAGCCCTAGGACGAGTTAGCGACCGAAAAATGGCGGAAACGTGAAGAAAATATAATAATAAACGCAGCAGGAGAACAATAGTGGCTCGTGGCTTCGCCACGAGCCACTCTCCTCCCATTGCTTTGCAATGGAGAGGAGAGTGGCTCGTGTCGAAGCCCGAGCCCCTAACTAGACAATTCCCGCTGGTGCGGAAATCGTGGGAGGGGCTCGGGATGGGTGCATGTCCGGAGCAGCGCACGAGAGGCAAGAAGATCTCACCTGGTCAAAATTTGGATTGGAGTTACTGTAAAGGCTGTGTGAAGCTGAGAATTCTAACAGGCAAATTGTGCTGTGCTTTTATTTTGAGAGGAAGAGACAAGAAGATCAGACCTGGTCAAAATTTGGATTGGAGTTACTCTAAAGGCTGTGTGAAGCTGAGAGGTTGAACTGGCGTTTCCAGTCTTTCACAGCCTTTTATTTTGAAATTTTGCTGTGCTTTTATTTTGAAAGGCACAGACAGGAAGATCTCACCTGGTCAACATTTGGATTGGAGTTACTGTAAAGGCTGTGTGAAGCTGAGGGGTTTAACTGGCGTTTCCAGTCCGACGCAGGCTTTTATTTTGAAATTGTGCTGTGCTTTTATTTTGAAAGGCAGAGACAGGAAGATCTCACCAGGTCAAACTTTGGATTGGAGTTACTTTAAAGCAGGGGTGTCAAACTCAGTTTCTGGAGGACCACTATCCTCTATGTTCTAGATGTTTCCTTCTTCCAACACACCTGATTCAAATGATCAGCTCATCATCAAGCACAGCAGAAGCCTGATAACGAGCCTGATCATTTGAATCAGGTGTGTTGGAAGTGAGTTTGACACCCCTGCTGTAAAGGCTGTGTGAAGCTGAGAGGTTGAACTGATTTTCAGGCTGAAATGCAGCTCCTGTGGAGGTATTGGGTGTGAAGGTGGGTGTGGCACACCAATGAGTCTGTGTGTGTGCGTGCGACCATGCCTGCGCGTGTGTAAGAGCGGTTGCTATGGGCCCCCATAGCAACGGTGCCTGCCACAGACAGCAAAAAAGTGCTTCTCAGCAGCAGCGCGCAACATCTCGTTCTGGCGCTAATTGTGGGCGAACCGTTAATGGTAGCTGAAAACTAAAATGACCGTGAGCGAGAGGAAGGCTGTGGCTTTCCATAAATGTAATTATTTTCCAAATCTTGTGAGAAATGACCGAGTTACAGCGATTTAAAAAACACTGTCCCTCCATGAGGCAGATGATTCAGTTTACATTGGTTCTTATGGAGAGAACGGTGCGACTTTGGTCTAAACTGCTGCCTGCCATTTCACGTCAGAAAGAGCTAGGTCTTCAAACTTGGATTCATTTGAATCCCAGGAAAATTGTTTACAATCTGACCAAATTTCATTCCCCTAACATTTATAGTTTGGTCGTGAGGGCGATGCGATCGTGAAATTTTCAGGCGAATTTTTCACCTCTCCTCCACTCTACCAACTGACATGCCGCACTCTAAACAGAGCAGATTTTGAAAATTTTCACTTTTTTGAGGACTCACTGATCAAAAACTGTAAATCTCAGCCTGACAGAAAACACATTCCTGCGGAGACAAGAAAAATTACTGCGTTTTGATGGTTAAATGAAGTTTCTAGGTGAACGTATGGCGAAGCAGTGGCGTTTGGAAAAAAGGGGATTTTTTGAGCCGATTTTTTTCGGTCCCCATTCATTTCCTATGGGACTTTTTTGGCAGTTTTTTGCGAATAATTCTGCGAAAAAATGACGAATGTCTTAGAAAAGTCATAGCCCGGGATTCCCGATGAAGCCGCACGTTTTGATATATAATTTGTTTTGATTTTCTCAAAGCCCTAGGACGAGTTAGCGACCGAAAAACGGCGGAAACGTGAAGAAAATATAATAATAAACGCAGCAGGAGAACAATAGTGGCTCGTGGCTTCGCCACGAGCCACTCTCCTCCCATTGCTTTGCAATGGAGAGGAGAGTGGCTCGTGCCGAAGCCCGAGCCCCTAACTAGACAATTCCCGCTCGCGGAAATCGTGGGAGGGGCTCGGGATGGGTGCATGTCCGGAGCTGGGCAGGAGAGGGTTATTTTTTGGTCCGTCACAGGCTTTTATTTTGAAATTGTGCTGTGCTTTTATTTTGAAAGGCAGAGACAGGAAGATCTCATTTTGTCAAAATTTGGATTGGAGTTACTGTAAAGGCTGTGTGAAGCTGAGATGTTTAACTGGCATTTCCAGTCTGTCGCAGGCTTTTATTTTGAAATTGTGCTGTGCTTTTATTTTGAAAGGCAGAGACAGGAAGATGTCACCTGGTCAAAATTTGGATTGGAGTTACTGTAAAGGTTGTGTGAAGCTGAGATATTAAACTGGCATTTCCAGTCTGTCGCAGGCTTTTATTTTGAAATTGTGCTGTGCTTTTATTTTGAAAGGCAGAGACAGGAAGATCTCACCTGGTCCAAATTTGGATTGGAGTTATTGTAAAGGCTGTGTGAAGCTGAGAGATTTAACTGGTGTTTTCAGGCCCATCGCAGGCTTTTATTTTGAAATTGTGCTGTGCTTTTATTTTGAAAGGGAAAGACAGGAAGATCTCACCTGGTCAACATTTGGATTGGAGTTACTCTAAAGGCTGTGTGAAGCTGAGAGGTTTAACTGGCGTTTCCAGTCTGTCATAGGCTTTTATTTGGAAATTTTGCTGTGCTTTTAGTTTGAAAGGCAGAGACAGGAAGATCTCACCTGGTCAAAAATTGGATTAGAGTAAAGGCTGTGTGAAGCTGAGAGGTTTAACTGGAGTTTTCAGTCCGTCGCAGGCTTTTATTTTGAAATTGTGCTGTGCTTTTATTTTGAAAGGCAACGACAGGAAGATCTCACCTGGTCAAAATTTGGATTGGAGTTACTCTAAAGCAGGGGTGTCTAACTCAGTTCCTGGAGGTCCACTATCCTCTATGTTCCAGATGTTTCCATCTTACAACACACCTGATTCAAATGATTAGCCATCATTAAGCTCAGCAGAAGCCTGATAACGAGCCTGATCATTTGAATCAGGTGTGTTGGAACTGAGTTTGACACCCCTGCTCGAAAGGCTGTGTGAAGCTGAGAGGTTGAACTGATTTTCAGGCTGAAATGCAGCTCCTGTGGAGGTATTGGGTGTGAAGGTGGGTGTGGCACACCAATGAGTCTGTGTGTGTGCGTGGGAGCATGCCTGCGCGTGTGTAAGGGCGGTTGCTATGGGCCCCATAGCAACGGTGCCTGCCACAGACAGCAGAAAAGTGCTTCTCAGCAGCAGCGCGCAACGTCTCGTTCTGGCGCTAATTGTGGGCGAACCGTTAATGCTAGCTGAAAACCGAAATGACCGTGAGCGAGAGGAAGGCCGTGGCTATCCGTACATATGATTATTTTCCAAATATTGTGAGAAATGACCGAGTTACAGCGATTTAAAAAACACTGTCCCTCCATGAGGCAGATGATTCAGTTTACATTGGTTCCTATGGAGAGAACGGTGCGACTTTGCTCTAAACTGCTGCCTGCCATTTCACTTCAGAAAGAGCTAGGTCTTCAAACTTGGATTCATTTGAATCCCAGGAAAATTGTTTACAATCTGACCAAATTTCATTCCCCTAACTTTTATGGTTTGGTCGTGAGGGCGATGCGATCGGGAAATTTTCAGGCGGATTTCTCTCCTCTCCTCCACTCTACCAACTGACATGCCGCACTCTAACCAGAGCAGATTTTGAGAATTTTCACTTTTTTGAGGACTCACTGATCAAAAACTGTAAATCTCAGCCAGACATAAAATACATTCCTGGGGAGACAAGAAAAATCACTGCGTTTTGATGGTTAAATGAAGTTTCTAGGTGAACGTATGGCGAAGGAGTGGCGTTTGGAAAAAAGTGGATTTTTTCAGCCGATTTTTTCGGTCCCCATTCATTTTCAATGGGACTTTTTTCGCAGTTTTTTGCGAATAATTCTGCGATAAAATGACGAATTTCTTAGAAAAGTCATAGCCCGGGATTCCCGATGAAGCCGCACGTTTTGATATATAATTTGTTTTGGTTTTCTCAAAGCCCTAGGACGAGTTAGCGACCGAAAAACGGCGGAAACGTGAAGAATAAAAGAGAATAGACGCCAACAGGAGAACAATAGTGGCTCGTGGCTTCGCCACGAGCCACTCTCCTCCCATTGCTTTGCAATGGAGAGGAGAGTGGCTCGTGTCGAAGCCCGAGCCCCTAACTAGACAATTCCCGCTGGTGCGGAAATCGTGGGAGGGGCTCGGGATGTGTGCATGTCCAGAGCGGCGCGGTAGAGGCATATTTACTCTAAAGGCTGTGTGAAGCTGAGAGGTTTAACTGGCGTTTCCGGTCCGTCGCAGGCTTTTATTTTGAAATTGTGCTGTGCTTTTATTTTGAAAGACAGAGACAGGAAGATCTCACCTGGTAAAAATTTGGATTGGAGTTACTGTAAAGGTTGTGTGAAGCTGAGAGGCTTAACTGGCAAATTCTGCTGTGCTTTTATTTTGAAAGGCAAAGACAGGAAGATCTCACCTGGTCAACATTTGGATTGGAGTTACTGTAAAGGCCGTGTGAAGCTGAGAGGTTTAACATGCATTTCCAGTCCGTCGAAGGCTTTTATTTAGAAATTGTGTCCTGCTTTTATTTTGAAAGGCAAAGACAGGAAGATCTCACCTGGTCAACATTTGGATTGGAGTTACTCTAAAGCAGGGGTGTCAAACTCAGTTCCTGGAGGTCCACTATCCTCTATGTTCTAGATGTTTCCTTCTTACAACACACCTGATTCAAATTATTAGCTATCATTAAGCTCAGCAGAAGCCTGATAACGAGCCTGATCATTTGAATCAGGTGTGTTGGAACTGAGTTTAACACCCCTGCTCTCAAGGCTGTGTGAAGCTGAGAGGTTGAACAGATTTTCAGGCTGAAATGCAGCTCCTGTGGAGGTATTGGGTGTGAAGGTGGGTGTGGCACTCCAATGAGTCTGTGTGTGTGCGTGCGAACATGCCTGCGCGTGTGTAAGGGCGGTTGCTATGGGCCCCATAGCAACAGTGCCTGCCACAGACAGCAGAAAAGTGCTTCTCAGCAGCAGCGCGCAACGTCTCGTTCTGGCGCTAATTGTGGGCTAACCGTTAATGCTAGCTGAAAACCGAAATGACCGTGAGCGAGAGGAAGGCTGTGGCTATCCATACATGTGATTATTTTCCAAATATTGTGAGAAATGACCGAGTTACAGCGATTTAAAAAACACTGTCCCTCCATGAGGCAGATGATTCAGTTTACATTGGTTCCTATGGAGAGAACGGTGCAACTTTGGTCTAAACTGCTGCCTGCCATTTGACTTCAGAAAGAGCTAGGTCTTCAAACTTGGATTCATTTGAATCCCAGGAAAATTGTTTACAATCTGACCAAATTTCATTCCCCTAACATTTATGGTTTGGTCGTGAGGGCGATGCGATCGTGAAATTTTCATGCGGATTTTTCTCCTCTCCTCCACTCTACCAACTGACATGCCGCACTCTAACCAGAGCAGATTTTGAGAATTTTCCCTTTTTTGAGGACTCACTGATCAAAAACTATAAATCTGAGCCTGACATAAAATACATTCCTACGAAGACAAGAAAAATCACTGCGTTTTGATGGTTAAATGAAGTTTCTAGGTGAACGTATGGCGAAGGAGTGGCGTTTGGAAAAAAGTGGATTTTTTGAGCCGATTTTTTTCCGTCCCCATTCATTTTCTATGGGACTTTTTTCGCAGTTTTTTGCGAATAATTCTGCGATAAAATGACGAATTTCTTAGAAAAGTCATAGCCCGCGATTCCCGAAGAAGCCGCACGTTTTGATATATAATTTATTTTGGTTTTCTCAAAGGCCTAGGACTAGTTAGCGACCGAAAAACGGCGGAAACGTTAAGAATAAAACGGAATAATAATAAACGCCACAGGAGAACAATAGTGGCTCGTGGCTTCGCCACGAGCCACTCTCCTCCCATTGCTTTGCAATGGAGAGGAGAGTGGCTCGTGTCGAAGCCCGAGCCCCTAACTAGACAATTCCCGCTCGCGGAAATCGTGGGAGGGGCTCGGGATGGGTGCATGTCCGGAGCTGGGCAGGAGAGGGTTATTTTTTGGTCCGTCACAGGCTTTTATTTTGAAATTGTGCTGTGCTTTTATTTTGAAAGGCAGAGACAAGAAGATCTCACCTGGTCAAAATTTGGATTGGAGTTACTCTAAAGGCTGTGTGAAGCTGAGAGGTTTAACTGGCATTTTTTGGTCTGTTGCAGGCTTTTATTTTGAAATTGTGCTGTGCTTTTATTTTGAAAGGCAGAGACAGGAAGATCAGACCTGGTTAAACTTTGGATTGGAGTAAAGGCTGTGTGAAGCTGAGAGGTTTAACTGGTGTTTTCAGGCCCATCGCAGGCTTTTATTTAGAAATTGTGCTGTGCTTTTATTTTGAAAGGCAGAGACAGGGAGATCTCACCTGGTCAAAATTTGGATTGGAGTTATTCAAAAGGCTGTGTGAAGCAGAGAGGTTTAACTGGCGTTTCCAGTCCGTCAAAGGCTTTTATTTTGAAATCGTGCTGTGCTTTTATTTTGAAAGGGAAAGACAGGAAGATCTCACCTGGTCAACATTTGGATTGGAGTTACTCTAAAGCAGGGGTGTCAAACTCAGTTCCTGGAGGTCAACTATCCTCTATGTTCTCGATGTTTCCCTCTTCCAACACACCTGATTCAAATGATCAGCTCATCATCACGCTCAGCAGAAGCCTGATAACGAGCCTGATCATTTGAATCAGGTGTGTTGGAACTGAGTTTGACACCCCTGCTCTCAAGGCTGTGTGAAGCTGAGAGGTTTCAGTGATTTTCAGGCTGAAATGCAGCTCCTGTGGAGGTATTGGGTGTGAAGGTGGGTGTGGCACACCAATGAGTCTGTGTGTGTGCGTGCGAGCATGCCTGCGCGTGTGTAAGGGCGGTTGCTATGGGCCCCCATAGCAACGGTGCCTGCCACAGACAGCAGAAAAGTGCTTCTCAGCAGCACCGCGCAACGTCTCGTTCTGGCGCTAATTGTGGGCGAACCGTTAATGCGAGCTGAAAACTAAAATGACCGTGAGCGAGAGGAAGGCTGTGGCTATCCATAGATATGATTATTTTCCAACTATTGAGAGAAATGACCGAGTTACAGCGATTTAAAAAACACTGTCCCTCCATGAGCCAGATGATTCAGTTTACATTGGTTCTTATGGGGAGAACGGTGCGACTTTGGTCTAAACTGCTGCCTGCCATTTCACTTCAGAAAGAGCGAGGTCTTCAAACTTGGATTCATTTGAATCCCAGGAAAATTGTTTACAATCTGACCAAATTTCATTCCCCTAACATTTATCGTTTGGTCGTGAGAGCGATGCGATCGTGAAATTTTCAGGCGGATTTTTCACCTCTCCTCCACTCTACCAACTGACATGCCGCACTCTAAACACAGCAGATTTTGAGAATTTTCACTTTTTTGAGGACTCACTGATCAAAAACTGTAAATCTCAGCCTGACATAAACTACATTCCTGCGGAGACAAGAAAAATCACTGCGTTTTGATGGTTAAATGAAGTTTCTAGGTGAACGTATGGCGAAGGAGTGGCGTTTGGAAAACAGTGGATTTTTTGAGCCGATTTTTTTCACTCCCCATTCATTTCCTATGGGACTTTTTTCGCAGTTTTTTGCGAATAATTCTGCGATAAAATGACGAATTTCTTAGAAAAGTCATAGCACACTATTCCCGATGAAGCCGCACGTTTTGATATATAATTTGCTTTGATTTTCTCAAAGCCCTAGGAGGAGAAGCGAATCGAAAAACGGCGGAAACGTGAGGAATAATAAAAGAGAATAAACGCCACAGGAGAACAATAGTGGCTCGTGGCTTCGCCACGAGCCACTCTCCTCCCATTGCTTTGCAATGGAGAGGAGAGTGGCTCGTGTCGAAGCCCGAGCCCCTAATAAACGCAGCAGGAGAACAATAGTGGCTCGTGGCTTCGCCACGAGCCACTCTCCTCCCATTGCTTTGCAATGGAGAGGAGAGTGGCTCGTGTCGAAGCCCGAGCCCCTAACTAGACAATTCCCGCTGGTGCGGAAATCGTGGGAGGGGCTCGGGATGGGTGCATGTCCGGAGCGACGCGGTAGAGGCGTTTTTCAGCGTTTTCCGGTTCGTGGTAGGCTTTTATTTTGAAATTGTGCTGTGCTTGTATTTTGAAAGGAAGAGACAGGAAGATCTCACCTGGTCAACATTTGGATTGGAGTTACTGTAAAGGCTGTGTGAAGCTGAGAAGTTTAACTGGCGTTTCCAGTCCGTTGCAGGCTTTTATTTTGAAATTGTGCTGTGCCTTTATTTTGAAAGGCAAAGACAGGAAGATCTGACCTGGTCAAAATTTCGATTGGAGTTACTGTAAAGCAGGGGTGTCTAACTCAGTTCCCGGAGAACCACTATCCTCTGTGTTCTAGATGTTTCCTTCTTCCAACACACCTGATTCAAATGATACACTATCATGAAGCTCAGCAGAAGCCTGATAACGAGCCTGATCATTTGAATCAGGTGTGTTGGAACTGAGTTTGACACCCCTGCTCTAAAGGCTGTGTGAAGCTGAGAGGTTTAACTGGCGTTTCCAGTCCGTCGCAGGCTTTTATTTTGAAATTGTGCTGTGCTTTTATTTTGAAAGGCAGAGACAGGAAGATCTCATCTGGTCAAAATTTGGATTGGAGTTACTCCAAAGATGGGGTGTGAAACTGAGTTCCTGGAGGTCCACTATCCTCTATGTTCTCGATGTTTCCTTCTTACAACACACCTGATTCAAATGATTAGCTCATCATTAAGCTCAGCAGAAGCCTGATAACGAGCCTGAGCATTTGAATCAGGTGTGTTGGAACTGAGTTTGACACCCCTGCTCTAAAGGCTGTGTGAAGCTGAGAGGTAGATCTGATTTACAGGCTGAAATGCAGCTACTGTGGAGGTATTGGGTGTGAAGATGGGTGTGGCACACCAATGAGTCTGTGTGTGTGCGTGGGACCGTGCCTGCGCGTGTGTAAGGGCGGTTGCTATGGGCCCCATAGCAACGGTGCCTGCCACAGACAGCAGAAAAGTGCTCCTCAGCAGCAGCGCGCAACGTCTCGTTCTGGCACTAATTGTGGGCTAACCGTGAATGCTAGCTGAAAACCGAAATGACCGTGAGCGAGAAGAAGGCTGTGGCTATCCATACATGTGATTATTTTCCAAATATTGTGAGAAATGACCGAGTTACAGCGATTTAAAAAACACTGTCCCTCCATGAGGCAGATGATTCAGTTTACATTGGTTCCTATGGAGAGAACGGTGCAACTTTGGTCTAAACTGCTGCCTGCCATTTGACTTCTGAAAGAGCTAGGTCTTCAAACTTGGATTCATTTAAATCCCAGGAAATTTGTCTACAATCTGACCAAATTTCATTCCCCTGACATTTATCGTTTGGTCGTGAGGGCGATGCGATCGGCAAATTTTCAGGCGGATTTTTCACCTCTCCTCCACTCTACCAACTGACATGCCGCACTCTAACCAGAGCAGATTTTGAGAATTTTCACTTTTTTGAGGACTCACTGATCAAAAACTGTAAATCTCAGCCTGACATAAACTACATTCCTGCGGAGACAAGAAAAATCACTGCGTTGTGATGGTTAAATGAAGTTTCTAGGTGAACGTATGGCGAAGCAGTGGCGTTTGGAAAAGAGTGGATTTTTTTTTTCAGTCCCCATTCATTTCTATGGGAATTTTTTCTCAGTTTTTTGCGAATAATTCTGCGATAAAATGACGAATTTCTTAGAAAAGTCATAGCACACTATTCCCGATGAAGCCGCACGTTTTGATATATAATTTGTTTTGGTTTTCTCAAAGGCCTAGGACGAGTTACGAATCGAAAAACGGCGGAAACGTGAAGAAAATATAATAATAAACGCAGCAGGAGAACAATAGTGGCTCGTGGCGAAGCCACGAGCCACTCTCCTCCCATTGCTTTGCAATGGAGAGGAGAGTGGCTCGTGTCGAAGCCCGAGCCCCTAACTAGACAATTCCCGCTCGCGGAAATCGTGGGAGGGGCTCGGGATGTGTGCATGTCCGGAGAGGCGTATTTATTCTAACGGCTGTGTGAAGCTGAGAGGTTTTGGTGACATTTTCCGGTCCGTCACAGACTTTTATTTTAAAATTGTGCTGTGCTTTTATTTTCAAAGGCAGAGACATGAAGATCTCACCTGGTCAAAATTTGGATTGGAGTTACTGTAAAGGCTGTGTGAAGCTGAGAGGTTTCACTGGCGTTTCCAGTCTGTCACAGGCTTTTATTTTGCAATTGTGCTGTGCTTTTATTTTGAAAGGCAAAGACAAGAAGATCTCACCTGGTCAACATTTGGATTGGAGTTACCCCAAAGCAGGGATGTCAAACTCAGTTCCTGGAGGTCCACTATCCTCTGTGTTCTAGATGTTTCCTTCTTACAACACACCTGATTCAAATAATCAGCTCATCATTAATCCCAGCAAAAGCATGATAACGAGCCCGATCATTTGAATCAGGTGTGTTGGAACTGAGTTTGACACCCCTGCTCTAAAGGCTGTGTGAAGCTCAGAGGTTGAACTGATTTTCAGGCTGAAATGCAGCTCCTGTGGAGGTATTGGGTGTGAAGGTGGGTGTGGCACTCCAATGAGTCTGTGTGTGTGCGTGGGAGCATGCCTGCGCGTGTGTAAGAGCGGTTGCTATGGGCCTGCATAGCAACGGTGCCTGCCACAGACAGCAGAAAAGTGCTTCTCAGCAGCAGCGCGCAACGTCCCATTCTGGCACCAATTGTGGGCTAACCGTTAATGCTAGCTGAAAACCGAAATGACCGTGAGCGAGAGGAAAGCTGTGGCTTTCCATAAATGTAATTATTTTCCAAATATTGTGAGAAATGACCGAGTTACAGCGATTTAAAAAACACTGTCCCTCCATGAGGCAGATGATTCAGTTTACATTGGTTCCTATGGAGAGAACGGTGCGACTTTGGTCTAAACTGCTGCCTGCCATTTCCCTTCAGAAAGAGCTAGGTCTTCAAACTTGGATTCATTTGAATCCCAGGAAAATTGTCTACAATCTGACCAAATTTCATTCCCCTAACATTTATCGTTTGGTCGTGAGGGCGATGCGATCGTGAAATTTTCAGGCGGATTTTTCTCCTCTCCTCCACTCTACCAACTGACATGCCGCACTCTAACCAGAGCAGATTTTGAGAATTTTCACTTTTTTGAGGACTCACTGACGAAAAACTATAAATCTCAGCCTGACATAAAATACATTCCTGCGAAGACAAGAAACATCACTGCGTTTTGATGGTTAAATGAAGTTTCTAGGTGACCGTATGGCGAAGCAGTGGCGTTTGGAAAAAAGTGGATTTTTTGAGCCAAATTTTTTCACTCCCCATTCATTTTCTATGGGACTTTTTTCGCAGTTTTTTGCGAATAATTCTGCGAAAAAATGACGAATGTCTTAGAAAAGTCATAGCACACTATTCCCGATGAAGCCGCACGTTTTGATATATAATTTGCTTTGATTTTCTCAAAGCCCTAGGAGGAGAAGCGAATCGAAAAACGGCGGAAACGTGATTAATAAAATACTAGACAATTCCCGCTCGCGGAAATCGTGGGAGGGGCTCGGGATGTGTGCATGTCCGGATCTCACCAGGTCAAAATTTGAATTGGAGTTACTCAAAAGGCTGTGTGAAGGGGAGAGGTTTAACTGTCAAATTGTGCTGTGCTTTTATTTTGAACGGCAGAGACAGGAAGATCTCACCTGGTCAAAATTTGGATTGGAGTTACTGTAAAGGCTGTGTTAAGCTGAGAGGTTTAACTGGCAAATTCTGCTGTGCTTTTATTTTGAAAGGCAGAGACAGGAAGATCTGACCTGGTCAAAATTTGAATTGGAGTTACTCTAAAGGCTGTGTGAAGCTGAGAGGTTTAACTGGCATTTTTTGGTCTGTTGCAGGGTTTTATTTTGAAATTGTGCTGTGCTTTTATTTTGAAAGGCAGAGACAGGAAGATCTCACCTGGTCAAAATTTGAATTGGAATTACTCAAAAGGCTGTGTGAAGCTGAGAGGTTTAAGTGCCGTTTCCAGTCCGTCGCAGGCTTTTATTTTGAAATTGTGCTGTGCTTTTATTTTGAAATGCAGAGACAAGAAGATCTCACCTGGTCAAAATTTCGATTGGAGTTACTCTAAAGGCTGTGTGAAGCTGAGAGGTTTAACTGGCAAATTGTGCTTTAAAGTAATTTTGAAAGGCAGAGACAGGAAGATCTCACCTGGTCAAAATTTCGATTGGAGTTACTCTAAAGGCTGTGTTAAGCTGAGAGGTTTAACTGGCAAATTGTGCTTTAAAGTAATTTTGAAAGGCAGAGACAGGAAGATCTCACCTGGTCAACATTTGGATTGGAGTTACTATAAAGGCTGTGTGAAGCTGAGAGGTTTAACTGGCGTTTCCAGTCTGTCGCAGGCTTTTATTTTGAAATCGTGCTGTGCTTTTATTTTGAAAGGCAACGACCGGAAGATCTGACCTTGGATTGGAGTTACTGTAAAGCAGGGGTGTGAAACTCAGTTCCTGGAGGTCCACTATCCTCTGTGTTCCAGATGTTTCCTTCTTACAACACACCTGATTCAAATGATTAGCTATCATTAAGCTCAGCAGAAGCCTGATAACGAGCCTGATCATTTGAATCAGGTGTGTTGGAACTGAGTTTGACACCCCTGCTCTAAAGGCTGTGTTAAGCTGAGAGGTTTAACTGGCGTTTCCAGTCCGTCGCAGGCTTTTATTTTGAAATTGTGCTGTGCTTTTATTTTGAAAGGCAAAGACAGGACGATCTCACCTGGTCAACATTTGGATTCGAGTTACTCTAAAGCAGGTGTGTCAAACTCAGTTCCTGGAGGTCCACTATCCTCTATGTTCCAGATGTTTCCTTCTTACAACACACCTGATTCAAATGATCACCTCATCATCAAGCTCAGCATAAGCCTGATAACGAGCCTGATCATTTGAATCAGGTGTGTTGGAACTGAGTTTGACACCCCTGCTCTAAAGGCTGTGTGAAGCTGAGAGGTTTAACTGATTTTCAGGCTTAAATCCAGCTCCTGTGGAGGTATTGGGTGTGAAGGTGGGTGTGGCACTCCAATGAGTCTGTGTGTGTGCGTGAGAGCATGCCTGCGCGTGTGTAAGGGCGGTTGCTATGGGCCCCATAGCAACGGTGCCTGCCACAGACAGCAGAAAAGTGCTTCTCAGCAGCAGCGTGCAACGTCTCGTTCTGGCGCTATCTGTGGGCTAACCGTGAATGCTAGCTGAAAACCGAAATGACCGTGAGCGAGAGGAAGGCTGTGGCTTTCCATAAATGTAATTATTTTCCAAATATTGTGAGAAATGACCGAGTTACAGCGATTTAAAAAACACTGTCCCTCCATGAGCCAGATGATTCAGTTTACATTGGTTCCTATGGAGAAAACGGTGCGACTTTGGTCTAAACTGCTGCCTGCCATTTCACTTCAGAAAGAGCTAGGTCTTCAAACTTGGATTCATTTGAATCCCAGGAAAATTGTCTACAATCTGACCAAATTTCATTCTCCTAACATTTATCGTTTGGTCGTGAGGGCGATGCGATCGTGAAATTTTCAGGCGGATTTTTCTCCTCTCCTCCACTCTACCAACTGACATGCCGCACTCTAACCAGAGCAGATTTTGAGAATTTTCACTTTTTTGAGGACTCACTGATCAAAAACTGTAAATGTCAGCCTGACATAAAATACATTCCTGCGGAGACAAGAAAAATCACTGCGTTTTGATGGTTAAATGAAGTTTCTCGGTGAACGTATGGCGAAGGAGTGGCGTTTGGAAAAAAGTGGATTTTTTGAGCCGAATTTTTTCACTCCCCATTCATTTTCAATGGGACTTTTTTCGCAGTTTTTTGCGAATAATTCTGCGAATAAATGACGAATTTCTTAGAAAAGTCATAGCACACTATTCCCGATGAAGCCGCACGTTTTGATATATAATTTATTTTGGTTTTCTCAAAGCCCTAGGACAAGAAGCGAATCGAAAAACGGCGGAAACGTGAAGAAAATATAATAATAAACGCAGCAGGAGAACAATAGTGGCTCGTGGCTTCGCCACGAGCCACTCTCCTCCCATTGCTTTGCAATGGAGAGGAGAGTGGCTCGTGTCGAAGCCCGAGCCCCTAATAAACGCAGCAGGAGAACAATAGTGGCTCGTGGCTTCGCCACGAGCCACTCTCCTCCCATTGCTTTGCAATGGAGAGGAGAGTGGCTCGTGTCGAAGCCCGAGCCCCTAATAATAAACGCAGCAGGAGAACAATAGTGGCTCGTGGCTTCGCCACGAGCCACTCTCCTCCCATTGCTTTGCAATGGAGAGGAGAGTGGCTCGTGTCGAAGCCCGAGCCCCTAACTAGACAATTCCCGCTCGCGGAAATCGTGGGAGGGGCTCGGGATGTGTGCATGTCTGGAGCTGGGCAGGAGAGGGGTATTTTTTGGTCCGTCGCAGGCTTTTATTTTGAAATTGTGCTGTGCTTTTATTTTGAAAGGCAAAAACAGGAAGATCTCACCTGGTCAAAATTTGGATTGGAGTTATTGTAAAGGCTGTGTGAAGCTGAGAGGTTTAACTGGTGTTTTCAGGCCCATCGCAGGCTTTTATTTTGAAATTGTACTGTGCTTTTATTTTGAAAGGGAAAGACAGGAAGATCTCACCTGGTCAACATTTGGATTGGAGTTACTCTAAAGGCTGTGTGAAGCTGAGAGGTTTAACTGGCATTTTTTGGTCTGTTGCAGGCTTTTATTTTGAAATTGTGCTGTGCTTTTATTTTGAAAGGCAACGACATTAAGAACTGACCTGCTCAACATTTGGATTGGAGTTACTCTAAAGCAGGGGTGTCAAACTCAGTTTCTGGAGGTCCACTATCCTCTGTGTTCTTGGTGTTTCCTTCTTACAACACACCTGATTCAAATAATTAGTTACCATTAAGCTCAGCAGAAGCCTGATAACGAGCCTGATCATTTGTATCAGGTGTGTTGGAACTGAGTTTGACACCCCTGCTCTAAAGGCTGTGTGAAGATGAGAGGTTGAACTGATTTTCAGGCTGAAATGCAGCTCCTGTGGAGGTATTGGGTGTGAAGGTGGGTGTGGCACTCCAATGAGTCTGTGTGTGTGCGTGGAACCATGCCTGCGCGTGTGTAAGGGCGGTTGCTATGGGCCTGCATAGCAACGGTGCCTGCCACAGACAGCAGAAAAGTGCTTCTCAGCAGCAGCGCGCAACGTCGAGTTCTGGCGCTAATTGTGGGCGAACCGTTAATGCGAGCTGAAAACTAAAATGACCGTGAGCGACAGGAAGGCCGTGGCTATCCATAGATATGATTATTTTCCAAATATTGTGAGAAATGACCGAGTTACAGCGATTTTAAAAAACACTGTCCCTCCATGAGGCAGATGATTCAGTTTACATTGGTTCCTATGGAGAGAACGGTGCGACTTTGGTCTAAACTGCTGCCTACCATTTCACTTCAGAAAGAGCTAGACCTTCAAACTTGGATTCATTTGAATCCCAGGAAATTTGTCTACAATCTGACCAAATTTCATTCCCCTAACATTTATGGTTTGGTCGTGAGGGCGATGCGATCGGGAAATTTTCAGGCGGATTTTTCACCTCTCCTCCACTCTACCAACTGACATGCCGCACTCTAACCAGAGAAGATTTTGAGAATTTTCACTTTTTTGAGGACTCACTGATCAAAAACTGTAAATCTCAGCCTGACATAAAATACATTCCTGCGGAGACAAGAAAAATCACTGCGTTTTGATGGTTAAATGAAGTTTCTAGGTGAACGTATGGCGACGCAGTGGCGTTTGGAAAACAGTGGATTTTTCAAGCCGATTTTTTTTCGGTCCCCATTCATTTCTATGGGATTTTTTGCGCTGTTTTTTGCGAATAATTCTGCGAAAAAATGACGAATTTCTTAGAAAAGTCATAGCACACTATTCCCGATGAAGCCGCACGTTTTGATATATAATTTATTTTGGTTTTCTCAAAGGCCTAGGACGAGTTACGAATCGAAAAACGGCGGAAGTTGAAGAAAATATAATAAACGCAGCAGGAGAACAATAGTGGCTCGGGCTGCATGCTGCAGCCCCGAGCCCCTAACTAGACAATTCCCGCACGCGGAAATCGTGGGAGGGGCTCGGGATGTGTGCATGTCCGGAGAGGCGTATTTCGGCGTTTTCCTGGTCAAAATTTGGATTGGAGTTACTCGCAAGGCTGTGTGAAGTTGAGAGGTTAAACTGGCGTTTTCTGGTTTATCGCAAGCGTTTATTTTGAAATTGTGCTGTGCTTTTATTTTGAAAGGCAGAGATGGGAAGATCTCACCCGGTCAAAATTTGGATTGGAGTTACTGTAAAGCAGGGGTGTCAAACTCAGTTCCTGGAGGACCACTATCCTCTGTGTTCCAGATGTTTCCTTCTTTACAACACACCTGATTCAAATGATTAGCTGTCATGAAGCTCAGCAGAAGCCTGATAATGAGCCTGATCATTTGAATCAGGTGTGTTGGAACTGAGTTTGACACCCCTGCTCTAAAGGCTGTGTTGTAAAGGCTGTGTGAAGCTGAGAGGTTTAACTGGCATTTTTGGTCTGTTGCAGGCTTTTATTTTGAAATTGTGCTGTGCTTTTATTTTGAAAGGCAGAGACAGGAAGATCAGACCTGGTTAAAATTTGGATTGGAGAAAAGGCTGTGTGAAGCTGAGAGGTTTAACTGGCGTTTCCAGTCCGTCGCAGGCTTTTATTTTGAAATTGTGCTATGCTTTTATTTTGAAAGGGAAAGACAGGAAGATCTCACCTGGTCAACATTTGGATTGGAGTTATTGTAAAGGCTGTGTGAAGCTGAGAGGTTGAACTGGTGTTTTCAGGCACATTGCAGGCTTTTATTTTGAAATTGTGCTCTGCTTTTATTTTGAAAGGGAAAGACAGGAAGATCTCACCTGGTCAACATTTGGATTGGAGTTACTCTAAAGCAGGGGTGTCAAACTCAGTTCCTGGAGGTCCACTATCCTCTATGTTTTAGATGTTTCCCTCTTCCAACACACCTGATTCAAATAATTAGCCATCATTAAGCTCAGCAGAAGCCTGATAACGAGCCTGATCATTTGAATCAGGTGTGTTGGAACTGAGTTTGACACCCCTGCTCTAAAGGCTGTGTGAAGCTGAGAGGTTGAACTGATTTTCAGGCTGAAATGCAGCTCCTGTGGAGGTATTGGGTGTGAAGGTGGGTGTGGCACTCCAATGAGTCTGTGTGTGTGCGTGGGAGCATGCCTGCGCGTGTGTAAGGGCGGTTGCTATGGGCCCCATAGCAACGGTGCCTGCCACAGACAGCAGAAAAGTGCTTCTCAGCAGCAGCGTGCAACCTCCCGTTCTGGCGCTAATTGTGGGCTAACCGTGAATGCTAGCTGAAAACTAAAATGACCGTGAGCGAGAGGAAGGCTGTGGCTTTCCATAAATGTAATTATTTCCCAAATATTGTGAGAAATGACCGAATTACAGCGATTTAAAAAACACTGTCCCTCCATGAGCCAGATGATTCAGTTTACATTGGTTCTAATGGGGAGAACGGTGCGACTTTGGTCTGAACTGCTGCCTGCCATTTCCCTTCAGAAAGAGCTAGGTCTTCAAACTTGGATTCATTTGAATTCGAAGAAAATTGTTTACAATCTGACCAAATTTCATTCCCCTAACATTTATCGTTTGGTCGTGAGGGCGATGCGATCGTGAAATTTTCAGGCGAATTTTTCACCTCTCCTCCACTCAACCAACTGACATGCCGCACTCTAACCAGAGCAGATTTTGAGAATTTTCACTTTTTTGAGGACTCACTGATCAAAAACTGTAAATCTCAGCCTGACATAAAATACATTCCTGCGGAGACAAGAAAAATCACTGCGTTTTGATGGTTAAATGAAGTTTCTAGGGGAACGAATGGCGAAGCAGTGGCGTTTGGAAAACAGTGGATTTTTTTAACCGATTTTTTTCACTCCCCATTCATTTTCTATGGGACTTTTTTCGCAGTTTTTTGTGAATAATTCTGCGAAAAAATGACGAATTTCTTAGAAAAGTCATAGCACACTATTCCCGATGAAGCCGCACGTTTTGATATATAATTTGTTTTGGTTTTCTCAAAGCCCTAGGACGAGAAGTGAATCGAAAAACGGCGGAAGTTGAAGAAAACGGAATAATAAACGCAACAGGAGAACAATAGTGGCTCGTGGCTTCGCCACGAGCCACTCTCCTCCCATTGCTTTGCAATGGAGAGGAGAGTGGCTCGTGTCGAAGCCCGAGCCCCTAACTAGACAATTCCCGCACGCGGAAATCGTGGGAGGGGCTCGGGATGGGTGCATGTCCGGAGCAGCGCACGAGAGGCAATAAGATCTCACCTGGTCAAAATTTGGATTGGAGTTACTGTAAAGGCTGTGTGAAGCTGAGAAGTCTAACAGGCAAATTGTGCTGTGCTTTTATTTGGAGAGGAAGAGACAAGAAGATCAGACCTGGTCAACATTTCGATTGGAGTTACTCTAAAGGCTGTGTGAAGCTGAGAGGTTAAATTGGCGTTTCTAGTCCAACACACAGGCTTTTATTTTGAAATTGTGCTGTGCTTTTATTGTGAAAGGCAGAGACAGGAAGATCTCACCTGGTCAAAATTTGGATTGGAGTTACTCTAAAGCTGGGGTGTCAAACTGAGTTCCTGGAGGTCAACTATCCTCTATGTTCTAGATGTTTCCTTCTTACAACACACCTGATTCAAATAATCAGCTCATCATCAAGCTCAGCAGAAGCCTGATAACGAGCCTGATCATTTGAATCAGGTGTGTTGGAACTGAGTTTGACACCCCTGCTCTAAAGGCTGTGTGAAGCTGAGAGGATTAACTGGTGTTTTCATGCCCATCGCAGGCTTTTATTTTGAAATTGTGCTGTTCTTTTATTTTGAAAGGCACAGACAGGAAGATCTCACCTGGTCAACATTTGGATTGGAGTTACTGTAAAGGCTGTGTGAAGCTGAGGGGTTTAACTGGTGTTTTCCGGTGTGTGGAAGGCTTTTATTTTCAAAGTGTGCTGTGCTTTTATTTTGAAAGGCAAAGACAGGAAGATCTCACCAGGTCAAAATTTGGATTGGAGTTACTCTAAAGCAGGGGTGTCAAACTCAGTTCCTGGAGGTCCACTATCCTCTATGTTCTAGATGTTTCCTTCTGACAACACACCTGATTCAAATGATTAGCCATCATTAAGCTCAGCAGAAGCCTGATAACGAGCCTGATCATTTGAATCAGGTGTGTTGGAACTGAGTTTGACACCCCTGCTCTAAAGGCTGTGTGAAGCTGAGAGGTTGAACTGATTTTCAGGCTGAAATGCAGCTCCTGTGGAGGTATTGGGTGTGAAGGTGGGTGTGGCACTCCAGTGAGTCTGTGTGTGTGCTTGGGAGCATGCCTGCGCGTGTGTAAGGGCGGTTGCTATGGGCCCCCATAGCAACGGTGCCTGCCACAGACAGCAGAAAAGTGCTTCTCAGCAGCAGCGCGCAACGTGTCGTTCTGGCGCTAATTGTGGGCTAACCGTTAATGCTAGCTGAAAACCGAAATGACCGTGAGCGAGAGGAAGGCTGTGGCAAACCATAAATGTAATTATTTTCCAAATATTGTGAGAAATGACCGAGTTACAGCGATTTAAAAAACACTATCCCTCCATGAGGCAGATGATCCAGTTTACATTGGTTCTTATGGAGAGAACGGTGCGACTTTGGTCTAAACTGCTGCCTGCCATTTCACTTCAGAAAGAGCTAGGTCTTCAAACTTGGATTCATTTGAATCCCAGGAAAACTGTTTACAATCTGACCAAATTTCAATCTCCTATCTCTTATCGTTTGGTCATGAGGGCGATGCGATCGAGAAATTTTCAGGCGGATTTTTCTCCTCTCCTCCACTCTACCAACTGACATGCCGCACTCTAACCAGAGCAGATTTTGAGAATTTTCACTTTTTTGAGGACTCACTGATGAAAAACTGTAAATCTCAGCCTGACATAAACTACATTCCTGCAGAGACAAGAAAAATCACTGCGTTTTGATGGTTAAATGACGTTTCTAGGTGAACGTATGGCGAAGGAGTGGCGTTTGGAAAAAAGTGGATTTTTTCAGCCGATTTTTTTCACTCCCCATTCATTTTCAATGGGACTTTTTTCGCAGTTTTTTGCGAATAATTCTGCGATAAAATGACGAATTTCTTAGAAAAGTCATAGCACACTATTCCCGATGAAGCCGCACGTTTTGATATATAATTTGTTTTGGTGCTCTCAAAGGCCTAGGACGAGTTACGAATCGAAAAACGGCGGAAACGTTAATAATAACTAGACAATTCCCGCTGATGCGGAAATCGTGGGAGGGGCTCGGGATGTGTGCATGTCCGAGAGGCGTATTTCGGCGTTTTCGGTCCGTTATAGGCTTTCATTTTGAAATTGTGCTGTGATTTTATTTTGAAAGGCAGAGACAAGAAGATCTCACCTGGTCAAAAGTTGAATTGGAGTTCCTCGAAAGGCTGTGTGAAGCTGAGAGGTTAAATTGGCGTTTTCCGGTCAGTCACCAGCTTTTATTTTGAAATTGTGCTGTGCTTTTATTTTGAAAGGCAGAGACAGGAAGATCTCACCTGGTCAAAATTTGGATTGGAGTTACTGTAAAGCAGGGGTGTCAAATTCAGTTCCTGGAGGACCACTATCCTCTATGTTCTCGATGTTTCCTTCTGACAACACACCTGATTCAAATGATAGGCTATCATAAAGCTCAGCAGAAGCCTGATAACGAGCCTGATCATTTGTATCAGGTGTGTTGGAACTTAGTTTGACACCCCTGCTCTAAAGGCTGTCTGAAGCTGAGAGGTTTAACTGGTGTTTTCAGGCCCATCGCAGGCTTTTATTTTGAAATTGTGCTGTGCTTTTATTTTGAAAGGGAAAGACAGGAAGATCTCACCTGGTCAACATTTGGATTGGAGTTACTCTAAAGCAGGGGTGTCAAACTCAGTTCCTGGAGGTCCACTATCCTCTATGTTTTAGATGTTTCCCTCTTCCAACACACCTGATTCAAATGATTAGCTATCATTAAACTCAGCAGAAGCCTGATAACGAGCCTGATCATTTGAATCAGGTGTGTTGGACCTGAGTTTGACACCCCTGCTCTAAAGGCTGTGTGAAGCTGAGAGGTTTAACTGGTGTTTTCAGGCCCATCGCAGGCTTTTATTTTGAAATTGTGCTGTGCTTTTATTTTGAAAGGGAAAGACAGGAAGATCTCACCTGGTCAACATTTGGATTGGAGTTACTCTAAAGCAGGGGTGTCAAACTCAGTTCCTGGAGGTCCACTATCCTCTATGTTTTAGATGTTTCCCTCTTCCAACACACCTGATTCAAATGATTAGCTATCATTAAACTCAGCAGAAGCCTGATAACGAGCCTGATCATTTGAATCAGGTGTGTTTGACCTGAGTTTGACACCCCTGCTCTAAAGGCTGTCTGAAGCTGAGAGGTTTAACTGGTGTTTTCAGGCCCATCGCAGGCTTTTATTTTGAAATTGTGCTGTGCTTTTATTTTGAAAGGGAAAGACAGGAAGATCTCACCTGGTCAACATTTGGATTGGAGTTACTCTCAAGCAGGGGTGTCAAACTCAGTTCCTGGAGGTCCACTATCCTCTATGTTCCAGATGTTTCCCTCTTCCAACACACCTGATTCAAATGATTAGCGATCATTAAACTCAGCAGAAGCCTGATAACGAGCCTGATCATTTGAATCAGGTGTGTTGGACCTGAGTTTGACACCCCTGCTCTAAAGGCTGTGTGAAGCTGAGAGGTTTAACTGGCGTCTCCAGTCCGTCACAGGCTTTTATTTTAAAATTGTGCTGTGCTTTTATTTTGAAAGGCAGAGATGGGAAGATCTCACCTGGTCAAAATTTGGATTGGAGTTACCCCAAAGCAGGGGTGTCAAACTCAGTTCCTGGAGGTCCACTATCCTCTATGTTCTAGATGTTTCCTTCTGACAACAAACCTGATTCAAATAATCAGCTCATCATTAAGCTCAGCAGAAGCATTATAACGAGCCTGATCATTTGAATCAGGTGTGTTGGAACTGAGTTTGACACCCCTGCTCTAAAGGCTGTGTGAAGCTGAGAGGTTGAACTGATTTTCAGGCTGAAATGCAGCTCCTGTGGAGGTATTGGGTGTGAAGGTGGGCGTGGCACACCAATGAGTCTGTGTGTGTGCGTGCGAACATGCCTGCGCGTGTGTAAGGGCGGTTGCTATGGGCCCCCATAGCAACGGTGCCTGCCACAGACAGCAGAAAAGTGCTTCTCAGCAGCAGCGCGCAACGTCTCGTTCTGGCGCTAACTGTGGGCTAACCGTGAGTGCTAGCTGAAAACCGAAATGACCGTGAGCGAGAGGAAGGCTGTGGCTAACCAGAAATGTAATTATTTTCCAAATATTGTGAGAAATGACCGAGTTACAGCGATTTAAAAAACACTGTCCCTCCATGAGGCAGATGATTCAGTTTACATTGGTTCCTATGGAGAGAACGGTGCGACTTTGGTCTAAACTGCTGCCTGCCATTTCACTTCAGAAAGAGCTAGGTCTTCAAACTTGGATTCATTTGAATCCCAGGAAATTTGTCTACAATCTGACCAAATTTCATTCCCCTAACATTTATCGTTTGGTCGTGAGGGCGATGCGATCGTGAAATTTTCAGGCGGATTTTTCTCCTCTCCTCCACTCTACCAACTGACATCACGCACTCTAACTAGACCAGATTTTGAGAATTTTCACTTTTTTGAGGACTCACTGATCAAAAACTGTAAATCTCAGCCTGACATAAAATACATTCCTGCGAAGACAAGAAAAATCACTGCGTTTTGATGGTTAAATGAAGTTTCTAGGTGAACGTATGGCGAAGCAGTGGCGTTTGGAAAAAAGTGGATTTTTTGAGCCGATTTTTTTTGGTCCCCATTCATTTCCTATGGGACTTTTTTGGCAGTTTTTTGCGAATAATTCTGCGAAAAAATGACGAATGTCTTAGAAAAGTCATAGCACACTATTCCCGATGAAGCCGCACGTTTTGATATATAATTTGTTTTGGTTTTCTCAAAGCCCTAGGACAAGAAGCGAATCGAAAAACGGCGGAAACGTGAAGAAAATATAATAATAAACGCAGCAGGAGAACAATAGTGGCTCGTGGCTTCGCCACGAGCCACTCTCCTCCCATTGCTTTGCAATGGAGAGGAGAGTGGCTCGTGTCGAAGCCCGAGCCCCTAATAATAAACGCTTTTTTCACAGGAGAACAATAGTGGCTCGTGGCTTCGCCACGAGCCACTCTCCTCCCATTGCTTTGCAATGGAGAGGAGAGTGGCTCGTGTCGAAGCCCGAGCCCCTAACTAGACAATTCCCGCTCGCGGAAATCGTGGGAGGGGCTCGGGATGTGTGCATGTCCGGAGAGGCGTATTTATTCTAACGGCTGTGTGAAGCTGAGAGGTTTTGGTGATATTTTCTGGTCCGTCACAGACTTTTATTTTAAAATTGTGCTGTGCTTTTATTTTCAAAGGCAGATACATGAAGATCTCACCTGGTCAAAATTTCGATTGGAGATACTCTAAAGGCTGTGTGAAGCTGAGAGGTTGAACTGGCAAATTGTGCTGTGCTTTTAATTTGAAAGGCAGAGACAGGAAGATCTCACCTGGTCAAAATTTGGATTGGAGTTACTGTAAAGCTGGGGTGTCAAACTCAGTTCCTGGAGGGCCACAATCCTCTGTGTTCTAGATGTTTCCTTCTTACAACACACCTGATTCAAATGATTAGCTATCATTAAGCTCAGCAGAAGCCTGATAACGAGCCTGATCATTTGTATCAGGTGTGTTGGAACTGAGTTTGACACCCCTGTTCTAAAGGCTGTGTGAAGCTGAGATGTTGAACTGGCATTTCCAGTCTGTCGCAGGCTTTTATTTAGAAATTGTGCTGTGCTTGTATTTTGAAAGGCAGAGACAGGAAGATCTCACCTGGTCAAAATTTGGATTGGAGTTATTGTAAAGGCTGTGTGAAGCTGAGAGGTTTAACTGGTGTTTTCAGGCCCATAGCTGGCTTTTATTTTGAAATTGTGCTGTGCTTTTATTTTGAAAGGTAAAGAAAGGAAGATCTCACCTGGTCAACATTTGGATTGGAGTTACTCTAAAGCAGGGGTGTCAAACTCAGTTCCTGGAGGTCAACTATCCTCTATGTTCTAGATCTTTCCCTCTTCCAACACACCTGTTTCAAATAATCAGCTCATCATCAAGCTCAGCAGAAGCCTGATAACGAGCCTGATCATTTGAATCAGGTGTGTTGGAACTGAGTTTGACACCCCTGCTCTAAAGGCTGTGTGAAGCTGAGAGTTTGAACTGATTTTCAGGCTGAAATGCAGCTCCTGTGGAGGTATTGGGTGTGAAGGTGGGTGTGGCACACCAATGAGTCTGTGTGTGTGCGTGGGAGCATGCCTGCGCGTGTGTAAGGGCGGTTGCTATGGGCCACCATAGCAACGGTGCCTGCCACAGACAGCAGAAAAGTGCTTCTCAGCAGCAGCGCGCAACGTCTCGTTCTGGCGCTAATTGTGGGCTAACCGTGAATGCTAGCTGAAAACCGAAATGACCGTGAGCGAGAGGAAGGCCGTGGCTTTCCATAAATGTAATTATTTTCCAAATATTGTGAGAAATGACCGAGTTACAGCGATTTAAAAAACACTGTCCCTCCATGAGGCAGATGATCCAGTTTACATTGGTTCTTATGGAGAGAACGGTGCGACTTTGCTTTAAACTGCTGCCTGCCATTTCCCTTCAGAAAGAGCTTGGTCTTCAAACTTGGATTCATTTGAATCCCAGGAAAATTGTTTACAATCTGACCAAATTTCATTCCCCTAACATTTATCGTTTGGTCGTGAGGGCGATGCGATCGGGAAATTTTCAGGCGGATTTTTCTCCTCTCCTCCACTCTACCAACTGACATGCCGCACTCTAACCAGAGCAGATTTTGAGAATTTTCACTTTTTTGAGGACTCACTGATCAAAAACTGTAAATGTCAGCCTGACATAAAATACATTCCTGCGGAGACAAGAAAAATCACTGCGTTTTGATGGTTAAATGAAGTTTCTAGGTGAACGTATGGCGAAGGAGTGGCGTTTGGAAAAAAGTGGATTTTTTGAGCCGAATTTTTTCACTCCCCATTCATTTTCAATGGGACTTTTTTCGCAGTTTTTTGCGAATAATTCTGCGAATAAATGACGAATTTCTTAGAAAAGTCATAGCACACTATTCCCGATGAAGCCGCACGTTTTGATATATAATTTATTTTGGTTTTCTCAAAGCCCTAGGACAAGAAGCGAATCGAAAAACGGCGGAAACGTGAAGAAAATATAATAATAAACGCAGCAGGAGAACAATAGTGGCTCGTGGCTTCGCCACGAGCCACTCTCCTCCCATTGCTTTGCAATGGAGAGGAGAGTGGCTCGTGTCGAAGCCCGAGCCCCTAACTAGACAATTCCCGCACGCGGAAATCGTGGGAGGGGCTCGGGGTGTGTGCATGTCCGGAGCTGGGCAGGAGAGGGGTATTTTTTGGTCCGTCACAGGCTTTTATTTTCAAATTGTGCTGTGTTTTTATTTTGAAAGGCAGAGACAAGAAGATCTCACCTGGTCAAAATTTGGATTGGAGTTACTCAAAGGGCTGTGTGAAGCTGAGAGGTTTAACTGGCAAATTGTGCTGTAAAGTAATTTTGAAAGGCAGAGACAGGAAGATCTCACCTGGTCAAAATTTGGATTGGAGTTACTCTAAAGGCTGTGTGAAGCTGAGATGTTTAACTGGCATTTCCAGTCCTTTGCAGGCTTTTATTTTGAAATTGTGCTGTGCTTTTATTTTGAAAGGCAGAGACAGGAAGATCTCACCTGGTCAAAATTTGGATTGGAGTTATTGTAAAGGCTGTGTGAAGCTGAGAGGTTTCACTGGTGTTTTCAGGCCCATCGCAGGCTTTTATTTTGAAATTGTGTTGTGCTTTTAGTTTGAAAGGGAAAGACAGGAAGATCTCACCTGGTCAACATTTGAATTGGAGTTACTCTAAAGGCTGTGTGAAGCTGAGAGGTTTCACTGGTATTTTTTGGTCTGTTGCAGGCTTTTATTTTGAAATTGTGCTGTGCTTTTATTTTGAAAGGCAGAGACAGGACGATCAGACCTGGTTAATATTTGGATTGGAGTAAAGGCTGTGTAAAGCTGAGAGGTTTAACTGGCGTTTCCAGTACCTTGCAGGCTTTTATTTTGAAATTTTGCTGTGTTTTTATTTTGAAAGGAAGAGACAGGAAGATCTCACCTGGTCAAAATTTGGATTGGAGTTACTGTAAAGCAGTCGTGTCAAATTCAGTTCCTGGAGGTCCACTATCTTCTATGTTCTTGATCTTTCCTTCTTCCAACACACCTGATTCAAATAATGAGCTCATCATCAAGCTCAGCAGAAGCCTGATAACGAGCCTGATCATTTGAATCAGGTGTGTTGGAACTGAGTTTGACACCCCTGCTCTAAAGGCTGTGTGAAGCTGAGAGGTTGAACTGATTCTCAGGCTGAAATGCAGCTTCTGTGTAGGTATTGGGCGTGAACGTGGGTGTGGCACACCAATGAGTCTGTGTGTGTGCGTGCGACCATGCCTGCGCGTGTGTAAGGGCGGTTGCTATGGGCCCCCATAGCAACGGTGCCTGCCACAGACAGCAGAAAAGTGCTTCTCAGCAGCAGCGCGCAATGTCTCGTTCTGGCGCTAATTGTGGGCTAACCGTGAATGCTAGCTGAAAACCGAAATGACCGTGAGCGAGAGGAAGGCCGTGGCAAACCATAAATGTAATTATTTTCCAAATATTGTGAGAAATGACCGAGTTACAGCGATTTAAATAACACTTTCCCTCCATGAGGCAGATGATTCAGTTTACATTGGTTCTTATGGAGAGAACGGTGCGACTTTGGTCTAAACTGCTGCCTGCCATTTCACTTCAGAAAGAGATAGGTCTTCAAACTTGGATTCATTTGAATCCCAGGAAAATTGTTTACAATCTGACCAAATTTCATTCCCCTAACATTTATCGTTTGGTCGTGAGGGCGATGCGATTGGGAAATTTTCAGGCGGATTTCTCTCCTCTCCTCCACTCTACCAACTGACATGCCGCACTCTAACCAGAGCAGATTTTGAGAATTTTCACTTTTTTGAGGACTCACTGATCAAAAACTGTAAATCTCAGCCTGACATAAACTACATTCCTGCGGAGACAAGAAAAATCACTGCGTTTTGATGGTTAAATGAAGTTTCTAGGTGAATGTATGGCGAAGGAGTGGCGTTTTGAAAATAGTGGATTTTTTGAGCCGATTTTTTTCGCTCCCCATTCATTTTCTATGGGACTTTTTTGGCAGTTTTTTGCGAATAATTCTGCGAAAAAATGACGAATGTCTTACAAAAGTCATAGCACACTATTCCCGATGAAGCCGCACGTTTTGATATATAATTTGTTTTGGTTTTCTCAAAGGCCTAGGACGAGTTAGCGACCGAAAATCGGCGAAAACGTGAAGAAAAATGATATTGGGGTAGTAATGGAAATACTAGACAATTCCCGCACGCGGAAATCGTGGGAGGGGCTCGGGATGTGTGCATGTCCGGAGCTGGGCAGGAAAGGGTTATTTTTTGGTCCGTCACAGGCTTTTATTTTGAAATTGTGCTGTGCTTTTATTTTGAAAGGCAGAGACAGGAAGATCTCACCTAGTCAAAATTTGGATTGGAGTTACTCTAAAGGCTGTGTGAACCTTCGAGGTTTAACTGGCAAATTGTGCTGTGCTTTTATTTTGAAAGGCAGAGACAGGAAGATCTCACCTGGTCAAAATTTGGATTGGAGTTACTGTAAAGGCTGTGTGAAGCTGAGAGGTTTAACTGGCGTTTCCAGTCTGTCGCAGGCTTTTATTTTGAAATCGTGCTGTGCTTTTATTTTGAAAGGCAACGACCGGAAGATCTGACCTTGGATTGGAGTTACTGTAAAGCAGGGGTGTGAAACTCAGTTCCTGGAGGTCCACTATCCTCTGTGTTCCAGATGTTTCCTTCTTACAACACACCTGATTCAAATGATTAGCTATCATTAAGCTCAGCAGAAGCCTGATAACGAGCCTGATCATTTGAATCAGGTGTGTTGGAACTGAGTTTGACACCCCTGCTCTAAAGGCTGTGTGAAGCTGAGAGGTTTAACTGGCGTTTCCAGTCCGTCGCAGGCTTTTATTTTGAAATTGTGCTGTGCTTTTATTTTGAAAGGCAAAGACAGGACGATCTCACCTGGTCAACATTTGGATTGGAGTTACTCTAAAGCAGGTGTGTCAAACTCAGTTCCTGGAGGTCCACTATCCTCTATGTTCCAGATGTTTCCTTCTTACAACACACCTGATTCAAATGATCACCTCATCATCAAGCTCAGCAGAAGCCTGATAACGAGCCCGATCATTTGAATCAGGTGTGTTGGAACTGAGTTTGACACCCCTGCTCTAAAGGCTGTGTGAAGCTGGGAGGTTGAACTGATTTTCAGGCTGAAATGCAGCTCCTGTGGAGGTATTGGCTGTGAAGGTGGGTGTGGCACTCCAATGAGTCTGTGTGTGTGCGCGTGGGAGCATGCCTGCGCGTGTGTATGGGCGGTTGCTATGGGCCCCCATAGCAACGGTGCCTGCCACAGACAGCAGAAAAGTGCTTCTCAGCAGCAGCGCGCAACGTCTCGTTCTGGCGCTAATTGTGGGCTAACCGTGAATGCTAGCTGAAAACCGAAATGACCGTGAGCGAGAGGAAGGCTGTGGCTTTCCATAAATGTAATTATTTTTCAAATATTGTGAGAAATGACCGAGTTACAGCGATTTAAAAAACACTGTCCCTCCATGAGGCAGATGATTCAGTTTACATTGGTTCTTATGGAGAGAACGGTGTGACTTTGGTCTAAACTGCTGCCTGCCATTTCACTTCAGAAAGAGCTTGGTCTTCAAACTTGGATTCATTTGAATCCCAGGAAATTTGTCTACAATCTGACCGAATTTCATTCCCCTAACTTTTATCGTTTGGTCGTGAGGGCGATGCGATCGTGAAATTTTCAGGCGAATTTTTCACCTCTCCTCCACTCTACCAACTGACATGCCGCACTCTAACCAGAGCAGATTTTGAGAATTTTCACTTTTTTGAGGACTCACTGATCAAAAACTGTAAATCTCAGCCTGACATAAACTCCATTCCTGCGGAGACAAGAAAAATCACTGCGTTTTGATGGTTAAATGAAGTTTCTAGGTGAATGTATGGCGAAGCAGTGGCGTTTGGAAAACAGTGGATTTTTCAAGGCCATTTTTTTTCAGTCCCCATTCATTTCCTATGGGACTTTTTTCGCAGTTTTTTGCGAATAATTCTGCGATAAAATGACGAATGTCTTAGAAAAGTCATAGCACACTATTCCCGATGAAGCCGCACGTTTTGATGTATAATTTGCTTTGGTTTTCTCAAAGGCCTAGGACGAGAAGCGAATCGAAAAATGGCGGAAACGTGAAGAATAATAAACGCCAACAGGAGAACAATAGTGGCTCGGGCTGCATGCTGCAGCCCCGAGCCCCTAACTAGACAATTCCCGCTGGTGCGGAAATCGTGGGAGGGGCTCGGGATGTGTGCATGTCCGGAGAGGCGTATTTATTCTAACGGCTGTGTGAAGCTGAGAGGTTTTGGTGACATTTTCCGGTCCGTCACAGACTTTAATTTTAAAATTGTGCTGTGCTTTTATTTTCAAAGGCAGAGACATGAAGATCTCACCTGGTCAAAATTTGGACTGGAGATACTCTAAAGGCTGTGTGAAGCTGAGAGGTTGAACTGGCAAATTGTGCAGTGCTTTTAATTTGAAAGGCAGAGACAGGAAGATCTCACCTGGTCAAAATTTGGATTGGAGTTACTATAAAGGCTGTGAGAAGCTGAGAGGTTTAACTGGCATTTCCAATCTGTCGCAGGCTTTTATTTTGAAATTGTGCTCTGCTTTTATTTTGAAAGGCAAAGACAGATAGATTTCACCGTGTCAAAATTTGGATTGGAGTTACCCCAAAGCAGGGGTGTCAAACTCAGTTCCTGGAGGTCCACTATCCTCTATGTTCTAGATGTTTCCTTCTTACAACACACCTGATTCAAATGATTAGCTCATCATTAAGCTCAGCAGAAGCCTGATAACGAGCCTGATCATTTGAATCAGGTGATTTGGAACAGGGAAACATGTAAAACATAGAGGATTGGAGTTACTCTATAGGCTGAGTGAAGCTGAGAGGTTTAACTGGCGTTTCCAGTCCGTCACAGGCTTTTATTTTAAAATTGTGCTGTGCTTTTATTTTGAAAGGCAGAGATGGGAAGATCTCACCTGGTCAAAATTTGGACTGGAGTTATTGTAAAGGCTGTGTGAAGCTGAGAGGTTTAACTGGTGTTTTCAGGCCCATCGCAGGCTTTTATTTTGAAATTGTGCTGTGCTTTTATTTTGAAAGGGAAAGACAGGAAGATCTCACCTGGTCAACATTTGGATTGGAGTTACTCTAAAGCAGGGGTGTCAAACTCAGTTCCTGGAGGTCCACTATCCTCTATGTTTTAGATGTTTCCCTCTTCCAACACACCTGATTCAAATCAACTCATCATTAAGCACAGCAGAAGCCTGATAACGAGCCTGATCATTTGAATCAGGTGTGTTGGAACTGAGTTTGACACCCCTGCAACAATGGCTGTGTGAAGCTGAGAGGTTTAACTGATTTTCAGGCTGAAATGCAGCTCCTGTGGAGGTATTGGGTGTGAAGGTGGGTGTGGCACTCCAATGAGTCTGTGTGTGTGCGTGGGAGCATGCCTGCGCGTGTGTAAGGGCGGTTGCTATGGCCCCCATAGCAACGGTGCCTGCCACAGACAGCAGAAAAGTGCTTCTCAGCAGCAGCGCGCAACGTCTCGTTCTGGCGCTAATTGTGGGCTAACCGTGAATGCTAGCTGAAAACCGACATGACCGTGAGTGAGAGGAGGGCTGTGGCTTTCCATAAATGTAATTATTTTCCAAATATTGTGAGAAATGACCGAGTTACAGCGATTTAAAAAACACTGTCCCTCCATGAGGCAGATGATTCAGTTTACATTGGTTCTTATGGAGAGAACGGTGCGACTTTGGTCTAAACTGCTGCCTGCCATTTCACTTCAGAAAGAGCTAGGTCTTCAAACTTGGATTCATTTGAATCCCAGGAAAATTGTTTACAATCTGACCAAATTTCATTCCCCTGACATTTATCGTTTGGTCGTGAGGGCGATGCGATCGGGAAATTTTCAGGCGGATTTTTCACCTCTCCTCCACTCTACCAACTGACATGCCGCACTCTAACCAGAGCAGATTTTGAGAATTTTCACTTTTTTGAGGACTCACTGATCAAAAACTGTAAATCTCAGCCTGACATAAAATACATTCCTGCGGAGACAAGAAAAATCACTGCGTTTTGATGGTTAAATGAAGTTTCTAGGTGAACGTATGGCGACGCAGTGGCGTTTTGAAAAAAGTGGATTTTTTGAGCCGATTTTTTTCACTCCCCATTCATTTTCAATGGGACTTTTTTCGCAGTTTTTTGCGAATAATTCTGCGATAAAATGACGAACTTCTTAGAAAAGTCATAGCACACTATTCCCGATGAAGCCGCACGTTTTGATATATAATTTATTTTGGTTTTCTCAAAGCCCTAGGACGAGTTAGCGACCGAAAAATGGCGGAAACGTGAAGAAAATATAATAATAAACGCAGCAGGAGAACAATAGTGGCTCGTGGCTTCGCCACGAGCCACTCTCCTCCCATTGCTTTGCAATGGAGAGGAGAGTGGCTCGTGCCGAAGCCCGAGCCCCTAACTAGACAATTCCCGCTGGTGCGGAAATCGTGGGAGGGGCTCGGGATGTGTGCATGTCCGGAGCAGCGCGGGATAGGCATATTTACTCTAAAGGCTGTGTGAAGGTGAGAGGTTTAACTGGCGTTTCCAGTCTGTCGCAGACTTTTATTTTGAAATTGTCCTGTGCGTTTATTTTGAAAGGCAGAGACAAGAAGATCTCACCTGGTCAAAATTTCAATTGGAGTTACTCTAAAGGCTGTGTGAAGCTGAGAGGTTTTGGTGACATTTTCCGGTCCGTCACAGACTTTTATTTTAAAATTGTGCTGTGCTTTTATTTTCAAAGGCAGAGACAGGAAGATCTCACCTCGTCAACATTTGAATTGGAGTTAGTCTAAAGGCTGTGTGAAGCTGAGAGATGTACCTGGCAAATTGTGCTGTGCTTTTATTTTGAAAGGCAGAGACGGGAAGATATCACCTGGTCAAAATTTGGATTGGAGTTACTCAAAAGGCTGTGTGAAGCAGAGAGGTTTAACTGGCATTTCCAGTCTTTCACAGCCTTTGATTTTGAAATTTTGCTGTGCTTTTATTTTGAAAGGCACAGACAGGCAGATCTCACCTGGTCAACATTTGGATTGGAGTTACTGTAAAGGCTGTGTGAAGCTGAGGGGTTTAACTGGTGTTTTCCGGTGTGTGGAAGGATTTTATTTTGAAAGTGTGCTGTGCTTTTATTTTGAAAGGGAAAGACAGGAAGATCTCACCTGGTCAACATTGAGATTGGAGTTACTCTAAAGCAGGGGAGTCAAACTCAGTTCCTGGAGGTCCACTATCCTCTGTGTTCCAGATGTTTCCGTCTTACAACACACCTGATTCAAATAATCAGCTCATCATCAAGCTCAGCAGAAGCCTGATAACGAGCCTGATCATTTGAATCAGGTGTGTTGGAACTGAGTTTGATACCCCTGCTCTAAAGGCTGTGTGAAGCTGAGAGGTAGATCTGATTTACAGGCTGAAATGCAGCTCCTGTGGAGGTATTGGGTGTGAAGGTGGGTGTGGCACACCAATGAGTCTGTGTGTGTGCGTGGGACCATGCCTGCGCGTGTGTAAGGGCGGTTGCTATGGCCCCCATAGCAACGGTGCCTGCCACAGACAGCAAAAAAGTGCTTCTCAGCAGCAGCGCGCAACGTCTCGTTCTGGCGTTAATTGTGGGCTAACCGTGAATGCTAGCTGAAAACCGACATGACCGTGAGCGAGAGGAGGGCTGTGGCTTTCCATAAATGTAATTATTTTCCAAATATTCTGAGAAATGACCGAGTTACAGCGATTTAAAAAACACTGTCCCTCCATGAGGCAGATGATCCAGTTTACATTGGTTCTTATGGAGAGAACGGTGCGACTTTGCTCTAAACTGCTGCCTGCCATTTCACTTCTGAAAGAGCTAGGTCTTCAAACTTGGATTCATTTGAATCCCAGGAAAATTGTCTACAATCTGACCAAATTTCATTCCCCTAACGTTTATCGTTTGGTCGTGAGGGCGATGCGATCGGGAAATTTTCAGGCGGATTTTTCACCTCTCCTCCACTCTACCAACTGACATGCCGCACTCTAACCAGAGCAAATTTTGAGAATTTTCACTTTTTTGAGGACTCACTGATGAAAAACTTTAAATCTCAGCCTGACATAAACTACATTCCTGCGAAGACAAGAAAAATCACTGCGTTTTGATGGTTAAATGAAGTTTCTAGGTGAACGTATGGAGAAGCAGTGGCGTTTGGAAAAAAGTGGATTTTTTGAGCCGATTTTTTTCACTCCCCATTCATTTTCTATGGGACTTTTTTGGCAGTTTTTTGCGAATAATTCTGCGAAAAAATGACGAATTTCTTAGAAAAGTCATAGCACACTATTCCCGATGAAGCCGCACGTTTTGATGTATAATTTGTTTTGGTTTTCTCAAAGCCCTAGGACGAGTTAGCGACCGAAAATCGGCGGAAACGTGAAGAAAACGGAACTAGATAATTCCCGCTCGCGGAAATCGTGGGAGGGGCTCGGGATGTGTGCATGTCCGGATCTCACCAGGTCAAAATTTGAATTGGAGTTACTCAAAAGGCTGTGTGAAGGTGAGAGGTTTAACTGGCAAATTGTGCTGTGCTTTTATTTTGAACGGCAGAGACAGGAAGATCTCACCTGGTCAAAATTTGGATTGGAGTTACTGTAAAGGCTGTGTTAAGCTGAGAGGTTTAACTGGCAAATTGTGCTGTGCTTTTATTTTGAAAGGCAGAGACAGGAAGATCTGACCTGGTCAAAATTTGAATTGGAGTTACTCTAAAGGCTGTGTGAAGCTGAGAGGTTTAACTGGCATTTTTTGGTCTGTTGCAGGGTTTTATTTTGAAATTGTGCTGTGCTTTTATTTTGAAAGGCAGAGACAGGAAGATCTCACCTGGTCAAAATTTGAATTGGAATTACTCAAAAGGCTGTGTGAAGCTGAGAGGTTTAAGTGGCGTTTCCAGTCCGTCGCAGGCTTTTATTTTGAAATTGTGCTGTGCTTTTATTTTGAAATGCAGAGACAAGAAGATCTCACCTGGTCAAAATTTCGATTGGAGTTACTCTAAAGGCTGTGTGAAGCTGAGAGGTTTAACTGGCAAATTGTGCTTTAAAGTAATTTTGAAAGGCAGAGACAGGAAGATCTCACCTGGTCAAAATTTCGATTGGAGTTACTCTAAAGGCTGTGTGAAGCTGAGAGGTTTAACTGGCAAATTGTGCTTTAAAGTAATTTTGAAAGGCAGAGACAGGAAGATCTCACCTGGTCAACATTTGGATTGGAGTTACTGTAAAGGCTGTGTGAAGCTGAGAGGTTTAACTGGCGTTTCCAGTCTGTCGCAGGCTTTTATTTTGAAATCGTGCTGTGCTTTTATTTTGAAAGGCAACGACCGGAAGATCTGACCTTGGATTGGAGTTACTGTAAAGCAGGGGTGTGAAACTCAGTTCCTGGAGGTCCACTATCCTCTGTGTTCCAGATGTTTCCTTCTTACAACACACCTGATTCAAATGATTAGCTATCATTAAGCTCAGCAGAAGCCTGATAACGAGCCTGATCATTTGAATCAGGTGTGTTGGAACTGAGTTTGACACCCCTGCTCTAAAGGCTGTGTGAAGCTGAGAGGTTTAACTGATTTTCAGGCAGAAATGCAGCTCCTGTGGAGGTATTGGGTGTGAAGGTGGGTGTGGCACTCCAATAAGTCTGTGTGTGTGCGTGGGACCATGCCTGCGCGTGTGTAAGGGCGGTTGCTATGGGCCCCATAGCAACGGTGCCTGCCACAGACAGCAAAAAAGTGCTTCTCAGCAGCAGCGCGCAACGTCTCGTTCTGGTGCTAATTGTGGGCTAACCGTGAATGCTAGCTGAAAACTAAAATGACCGTGAGCGAGAGGAAGGCTGTGGCTTTCCATAAATGTAATTATTTTCCAAATATTGTGAGAAATGACCGAGTTACAGCGATTTAAAAAACACTGTTCCTTCATGAGGCAGATGATTCAGTTTACATTGGTTCTAATGGGGAGAACGGTGCGACTTTGGTCTAAACTGCTGCCTGCCATTTCCCTTCAGAAAAAGCTAGGTCTTCAAACTTGGATTCATTTGAATCCCAGGAAAATTGTCTACAATCTGACCAAATTTCATTCCCCTAACATTTATCGTTTGGTCGTGAGGGCGATGCGATCGGGAAATTTTCAGGCGGATTTTTCACCTCTCCTCCACTCTACCAACTGACATGCCGCACTCTAACCAGAGCAGATTTTGAAAATTTTCACTTTTTTGAGGACTCACTGATCAAAAACTGTAAATGTCAGCCTGATATAAAATACATTCCTGCGAAGACAAGAAAAATCACTGCGTTTTGATGGTTAAATGAAGTTTCTAGGTGAACGTATGGCGAAGCAGTGGCGTTTGGAAAACAGTGGACTTTTCAAGCCCATTTTTTTTCAGTCCCCATTCATTTCCTATGGGATTTTTTTCGCAGTTTTTTGCGAATAATTCTGCGATAAAATGACGAATTTCTTAGAAAAGTCATAGCACACTATTCCCGATGAAGCCGCACGTTTTGATATATAATTTGTTTTGGTTTTCTCAAAGGCCTAGGACGAGTTACGAATCGAAAAACGGCGGAAACGTGAAAAATAACTAGACAATTCCCGCACGCGGAAATCGTGGGAGGGGCTCGGGATGTGTGCATGTCCGGAGAGGCGTATTTCGGCGTTTTCCTGGTCAAAATTTGGATTGGAGTTACTCGCAAGGCTGTGTGAAGTTGAGAGGTTAAACTGGCGTTTTCTGGTTTATCGCAAGCGTTTATTTTGAAATTGTGCTGTGCTTTTATTTTGAAAGGCAGAGATGGGAAGATCTCACCCGGTCAAAATTTGGATTGGAGTTACTGTAAAGCAGGGGTGTCAAACTCAGTTCCTGGAGGACCACTATCCTCTGTGTTCCAGATGTTTCCTTCTTTACAACACACCTGATTCAAATGATTAGCTGTCATGAAGCTCAGCAGAAGCCTGATAATGAGCCTGATCATTTGAATCAGGTGTGTTGGAACTGAGTTTGACACCCCTGCTCTAAAGGCTGTGTTGTAAAGGCTGTGTGAAGCTGAGAGGTTTAACTGGCATTTTTGGTCTGTTGCAGGCTTTTATTTTGAAATTGTGCTGTGCTTTTATTTTGAAAGGCAGAGACAGGAAGATCAGACCTGGTTAAAATTTGGATTGGAGAAAAGGCTGTGTGAAGCTGAGAGGTTTAACTGGCGTTTCCAGTCCGTCGCAGGCTTTTATTTTGAAATTGTGCTATGCTTTTATTTTGAAAGGGAAAGACAGGAAGATCTCACCTGGTCAACATTTGGATTGGAGTTATTGTAAAGGCTGTGTGAAGCTGAGAGGTTGAACTGGTGTTTTCAGGCACATTGCAGGCTTTTATTTTGAAATTGTGCTCTGCTTTTATTTTGAAAGGGAAAGACAGGAAGATCTCACCTGGTCAACATTTGGATTGGAGTTACTCTAAAGCAGGGGTGTCAAACTCAGTTCCTGGAGGTCCACTATCCTCTATGTTTTAGATGTTTCCCTCTTCCAACACACCTGATTCAAATAATTAGCCATCATTAAGCTCAGCAGAAGCCTGATAACGAGCCTGATCATTTGAATCAGGTGTGTTGGAACTGAGTTTGACACCCCTGCTCTAAAGGCTGTGTGAAGCTGAGAGGTTGAACTGATTTTCAGGCTGAAATGCAGCTCCTGTGGAGGTATTGGGTGTGAAGGTGGGTGTGGCACTCCAATGAGTCTGTGTGTGTGCGTGGGAGCATGCCTGCGCGTGTGTAAGGGCGGTTGCTATGGGCCCCATAGCAACGGTGCCTGCCACAGACAGCAGAAAAGTGCTTCTCAGCAGCAGCGTGCAACCTCCCGTTCTGGCGCTAATTGTGGGCTAACCGTGAATGCTAGCTGAAAACTAAAATGACCGTGAGCGAGAGGAAGGCTGTGGCTTTCCATAAATGTAATTATTTCCCAAATATTGTGAGAAATGACCGAATTACAGCGATTTAAAAAACACTGTCCCTCCATGAGCCAGATGATTCAGTTTACATTGGTTCTAATGGGGAGAACGGTGCGACTTTGGTCTGAACTGCTGCCTGCCATTTCCCTTCAGAAAGAGCTAGGTCTTCAAACTTGGATTCATTTGAATTCGAAGAAAATTGTTTACAATCTGACCAAATTTCATTCCCCTAACATTTATCGTTTGGTCGTGAGGGCGATGCGATCGTGAAATTTTCAGGCGAATTTTTCACCTCTCCTCCACTCAACCAACTGACATGCCGCACTCTAACCAGAGCAGATTTTGAGAATTTTCACTTTTTTGAGGACTCACTGATCAAAAACTGTAAATCTCAGCCTGACATAAAATACATTCCTGCGGAGACAAGAAAAATCACTGCGTTTTGATGGTTAAATGAAGTTTCTAGGGGAACGAATGGCGAAGCAGTGGCGTTTGGAAAACAGTGGATTTTTTTAACCGATTTTTTTCACTCCCCATTCATTTTCTATGGGACTTTTTTCGCAGTTTTTTGTGAATAATTCTGCGAAAAAATGACGAATTTCTTAGAAAAGTCATAGCACACTATTCCCGATGAAGCCGCACGTTTTGATATATAATTTGTTTTGGTTTTCTCAAAGCCCTAGGACGAGAAGTGAATCGAAAAACGGCGGAAGTTGAAGAAAACGGAATAATAAACGCAACAGGAGAACAATAGTGGCTCGTGGCTTCGCCACGAGCCACTCTCCTCCCATTGCTTTGCAATGGAGAGGAGAGTGGCTCGTGTCGAAGCCCGAGCCCCTAATAATAAACGCAACAGGAGAACAATAGTGGCTCGTGGCTTCGCCACGAGCCACTCTCCTCCCATTGCTTTGCAATGGAGAGGAGAGTGGCTCGTGTCGAAGCCCGAGCCCCTAACTAGACAATTCCCGCTGATGCGGAAATTGTGGGAGGGGCTCGGGATGTGTGCATGTCCGGAGAGGCGTATTTCTGCGTCTTCCGGTGTGTTGGAGGCTTTTATTTTGAAATTGTGCTGTGCTTTCATTTTGAAAGACAGAGAAAGGAAGATCTCACCTGGACAAAATTTGGATTGGAGTTTCTCTTAAGGTTGTGTGAAGCTGAGAGGTTTAACTTCCGCTTTCTGGCCCATCGCAGGCTTTTATTTTGAAATTGTGCTGTGCTTTTATTTTCAAAGGCAGAGACAGAAAGATCTCACCTGGTCAAAATTTGAATTGGAGTTAGTCTAAAGGCTGTGTGAAGCTGAGAGATTTAACTGGCAAATTGTGCTGTGCTTTTATTTTGAAAGGCAGAGACAGGAAGATCTCACCTTGACAAAATTTGGATTGGAGTTTCTCTTATGGCTGTGTGAAGCTGAGAGGTTTAACTTCCGTTTTCCGGCCCATCGCAGGGTTTTATTTTGAAATTGTGCTGTGCTTTCATTTTGAAAGGAAGAGACAGGAAGATCTCACCTGGTCAAAATTTGGATTGGAGTTACTCAAAAGGCTGTGTGAAGCTGAGAGGTTTAACTGGCAATTTGTTCTGTGCTTTTATTTTGAAAGGCAGAGACAGAAAGATATCATTTGGTCAAAATTTGGATTGGAGTTACTCAAAAGGCTGTGTGAAGCAGAGAGGTTTAACTGGTGTTTTCAGGCCCATCGCAGGATTTTATTATGAAATTGTGCCCTGCTTTCATTTTGAAAGGCAAAGACAGGGAGATTTCACCTGGTCAAAATTTGGATTGGAGTTACTCCAAACCAGGGGTGTCAAACTCAGTTCCTGGAGGTCCACTATCCTCTATGTTTTATATGTTTCCCTCTTCCAGCACACCTGATTCAAATAATCAGCTGATCATTAAGCTCAGCAGAAGCATTATAACAAGCCTGATCATTTTAATCAGGTGTGTTGGAAGAGGGAAACACATAAAACATAGAGGATTGGAGTTACTGTAAAGACTGTATGAAGCTGAGAGGTTTAACTGGCATTTGAAGTTCGTCGCAGGCTTTTATTTTGAAATTGTACTGTGCTTTTATTTTGAAAGGGAAAGACATGAAGATCTCACCTGGTCAACATTTGGATTGGAGTTACTCTAAAGCAGGGGTGTCAAACTCAGTTCCTGTAGGTCAACTATCCTCTATGTTCTAGATGTTTCCCTCTTCCAACACACCTGATTCAAATGATTAGCTATCATGAAGCTCAGAGGAAGCCTGATAACGAGCCTGATCATTTGAATCAGGTGTGTTGGAAGTGAATTTGACACCCCTGCTCTCAAGGCTGTGTGAAGCTGAGAGTTTGAACTGATTTTCAGGCTGAAATGCAGCTCCTGTGTAGATATTGGGTGTGAAGGTGGGTGTGGCACTCCAATGAGTCTGTGTGTGTGCGTGCCACCATGCCTGCGCGTGTGTAAGGGCGGTTGCTATGGCCCCCATAGCAACGGTGCCTGCCACAGACAGCAAAAAAGTGCTTCTCAGCAGCAGCGCGCAACGTCTCGTTCTGGCGCTAATTGTGGGCTAACCGTGAATGGTAGCTGAAAACTAAAATGACCGTGAGCGAGAGGAAGGCTGTGGCCTTCCATAAATGTAATTATTTTCCAAATATTGTGAGAAATGACCGAGTTACAGCGATTTAAAAAACACTGTCCCTCCATGAGCCAGATGATTCAGTTTACATTGGTTCTAATGGAGAGAACGGTGCGACTTTGGTCTAAACTGCTGCCTGCCATTTCCCTTCAGAAAGAGCTAGGTCTTCAAACTTGGATTCATTTGAATCCCAGGAAATTTGTCTACAATCTGACCAAATTTCATTCTCCTAACATTTATGGTTTGGTCGTGAGGGCAATGCGATCGTGAAATTTTCAGGCGGATTTCTCTCCTCTCCTCCACTCTACCAACTGACATGCCGCACTCTAACCAGAGCACATTTTGAGAATTTTCACTTTTTTGAGGACTCACTGATCAAAAACTGTAAATCTCAACCAGACATAAAATACATTCCTGCGGAGACAAGAAAAATCACTGCGTTTTGATGGTTAAATGAAGTTTCTAGGTGAACGTATGGCGAAGGAGTGGCGTTTGGAAAACAGTGGATTTTTCAAGCCGATTTTTTTCAGTTCCCATTCATTTCCTATGGGACTTTTTGCGCAGTTTTTTGCGAATAATTCTGCGAAAAAATGACGAATTTCTTAGAAAAGTCATAGCACGCTATTCCCGAAGAAGCCGCACATTTTGATATATAATTTGCTTTGGTTTTCTCAAAGCCCTAGGACTAGTTAGCGACCGAAAAACGGCGGAAACGTGAAGAAGTTTAATAAACGCCACAGGAGAACAATAGTGGCTCGTGGCTTCGCCACGAGCCACTCTCCTCCCATTGCTTTGCAATGGAGAGGAGAGTGGCTCGTGTCGAAGCCCGAGCCCCTAATAAAATATAATAAACGCTTTTTCAACAGGAGAACAATAGTGGCTCGTGGCTTCGCCACGAGCCACTCTCCTCCCATTGCTTTGCAATGGAGAGGAGAGTGGCTCGTGCCGAAGCCCGAGCCCCTAACTAGACAATTCCCGCTCGCGGAAATCGTGGGAGGGGCTCGGGATGTGTGCATGTCCGGATCTCACCTGGTCAAAATTTGAATTGGAGTTACTGAAAAGGCTGTATGAAGCTGAGAGGTTGAACTGGCGTTTCCAGCCTGTCGCATGCTTTTATTTTGAAATTGTGCTGTGCTTTCATTTTGAAAGGAAGAGACAGGAAGATCTCACCTGGTCAACATTTGGATTGGAGTTACTGTAAAGGCTGTGTGAAGCTGAGAAGTTTAACTGGCGTTTCCAGTCCGTTGCAGGCTTTTATTTTGAAATTGTGCTGTGCTTCTATTTTGAAAGGCAAAGACAGGAAGATCTCACCTGGTCAACATTTGGATTGGAGTTACTGTAAATCAGGGGTGTTAAACTCAGTTCCTGGAGGTCCACTATCCTCTGTGTTCTTGATGTTTCCTTCTTACAACACACCTGATTCAAATGATTAGCTATCATTAAGCTCAGCAGAAACCTGATAACGGGCCTGATCATTTGAATCAGGTGTGTTGGAACTGAGTTTGACACCCCTGCTCTAAAGGCTGTGTGAAGCTGAGAGGTTTAACTGGCGTTTCCAATCTGTCGCAGGCTTTTATTTTGAAATTGTGCTGTGCTTTCATTTTGAAACTCAGAGACAGGAAGATCTCACCTGGTCAAAATTTGGATTGGAGTTATTATAAAGGATGTGTGAAGCTGAGAGGTTTAACTGGTGTTTTCAGGCCCATCGCAGGCTTTTATTTTGAAATTGTGCTGTGCTTTTATTTTGAAAGGCAGAGATGGGAAGATCTCACCTGGTCAACATTTGGATTGGAGTTACTCTAAAGCAGGGGTGTCTAACTCTGTTCCTGGAGGTCCACTATCCTCTTTGTTTTAGATGTTTCCCTCTTCCAACACACCTGTTTCAAATAATCAGCTCATCATCAAGCTCACCAGAAGCCTAATAACGAGCCTTATCATTTGAATTAGGTGTGTTGTAAGAAGGAAACATCTAGAACATAGAGCAGGGGTGTCAAACTCAGTTCCTGGAGGGCCACTATCCTGCATGTTTTAGATGTTTCCCTCTTCCAACACACCTGATTCAAATGATCAGCTCATCATCAAGCTCAGCAGAAGCCTAATAACGAGCCTTATCATTTGAATCAGCTGTGTTGGAAGAGGGAAACATCTAAAACATGCAGGATAGTGGCCCTCCAGGAACGGATCTTGACACCCCTGACATAGAGGATAGTGGACCTCCAGGAACTCAGTTTCACACCCCATCTTTGTAGTAACTCCAATCCAAATTTTGACCAGGTGAGATCTTCCCGTCTTTGCCTTTCAAAATAAAAGCACAGCACAATTTCAAAATAAAAGCCTGCGACGGAGTGGAAAACGCCAGTTAAACCTCTCAGCTTCACACAGCCTTTACAGTAACTCCAATCCAAATTTTGACCAGGTGATATCTTCCTGTTTTTGCCTTTCAAAATAAAAGCACAGCACAATTTGCCAGTTAAACCTCTCAGCTTCACACAGCCTTTTGAGTAACTCCAATCCAAATTTTGACCAGGTCAGATCTTCCTGTCTCTTCATTTCAAAATAAAAGCACAGCACAATTTCAAAATAAAAGCCTGTGACGGACCAAAAAATACCACTCTCCTGCCCAGCTCCGGACATGCACACATCCCGAGCCCCTCCCACGATTTCCGCGAGCGGGAATTGTCTAGTTAGGGGCTCGGGCTTCGACACGAGCCACTCTCCTCTCCATTGCAAAGCAATGGGAGGAGAGTGGCTCGTGGCAAAGCCACGAGCCACTATTGTTCTCCTGTGAAAAAAGCGTTTATTATTATCTTTTTTTCACGTTTCCGCCAATTTTCGGTCGCTAACTCGTCCTAGGGCTTTGAGAAAACCAAAGCAAATTATATATCAAAACGTGCGGCTTCATCGGGAATAGTGTGCTATGACTTTTCTAAGAAATTCGTCATTTTTTCGCAGAATTATTCGCAAAAAACTGCGAAAAATTCCCATAGAAAATGAATGGGGAGTGAAAAAAATCGGCTCAAAAAATCCACTTTTTTCCAAACGCCACTGCTTCGCCATACGTTCACCTAGAAACTTCATTTAACCATCAAAACGCAGTGATTTTTCTTGTCTCCGCAGGAATGTAGTTTATGTCAGGCTGAGATTTACAGTTTTTGATCAGTGAGTCCTCAAAAAAGTGAAAATTCTCAAAATCTGCTCTGGTTAGAGTGCGGCATGTCAGTTGGTAGAGTGGAGGAGAGGAGAAAAATCCGCCTGAAAATTTCACGATCGCATCGCTGTCACGACCAAACGATAAATGTTAGGGGAATGAAATTTGGTCAGATTGTCAACAATCTTCCTGGGATTCAAATAAATCCAAGTTTGAAGACATAGCTCTTTCTGACGTGAAATGGCAGGCAGCAGTTTAGACCAAAGTCGCACCGTTCTCCCCATTAGAACCAATGTAAACTGAATCATCTGCCTTATGGAGGGACAGTGTTTTTTAAATCGCTGTAACTCGGTCATTTCTCACAATATTTGGAAAATAATCACATTTATGGAAAGCCACAGCCTTCCTCTCGCTCACGGTCATTTCAGTTTTCAGCTACCATTCACGGTTAACCCACAATTAGCGCCAGAACGAGACGTTGCGCGCTGCTGCTGAGAAGCACTTTTCTGCTGTCTGTGGCAGGCACCGTTGCTATGGGGCCCATAGCAACCGCCCTTACACACGCGCAGGCATGGTCGCACGCACACACACAGACTCATTGGAATGCCACACCCACCTCCACACCCAATACCTCCACAGGAGCTGCATTTCAGCCTGAAAATCAGTTCAACCTCTCAGCTTCACACAGCCTTGAGAGCAGGGGTGTCAAACTCAGTTCCAACACACCTGATTCAAATGATCAGGCTCGTTATCAGGCTTCTGCTGAGCTTGATGATGAGGTGATCATTTGAATCAGGTGTGTTGGAAAAGGGAAACATCTAGAACATAGAGGATAGTGGACCTCCAGGAACTGAGTTTGACACACCTGCTTTAGAGTAACTCCAATCCAAATGTTGACCAGGTGAGATCGTCCTGTCTTTGCCTTTCAAAATAAAAGCACAGCACAATTTCAAAATAAAAGCCTGCGACGGACTGGAAACGCCAGTTAAACCTCTCAGCTTCACACAGCCTTTAGAGCAGGGGTGTCAAACTCAGTTCCAACACACCTGATTCAAATGATCAGGCTCGTTATCAGGCTTCTGCTGAGCTTAATGATAGCTAATCATTTGAATCAGGTGTGTTGTAAGAAGGAAACATCTGGAACACAGAGGATAGTGGACCTCCAGGAACTGAGTTTCACACCCCTGCTTTACAGTAACTCCAATCCAAGGTCAGATCTTCCGGTCGTTGCCTTTCAAAATAAAAGCACAGCACGATTTCAAAATAAAAGCCTGCGACAGACTGGAAACGCCAGTTAAACCTCTCAGCTTCACACAGCCTTTACAGTAACTCCAATCCAAATGTTCACCAGGTCAGATCTTCCTCTCTCTGCCTTTCAAAATAAAAGCACAGCACAATTTCAAAATAAAAGCCTTCCACACACCGGAAAACACCAGTTAAACCCCTCAGCTTCACACAGCCTTTACAGTAACTCCAATCCAAATTTTGACCAGGTGTGATCTTCCTGTCACTGCCTTTCAAAATAAGAGCACAGCACAATTTCAAAATAAAAGCCTGCGACAGACCGGAAAACGCCAGTTAAACCTCTCAGATTCACACAGCCTTTACTCCAATCTAAATTTTGACCAGGTGAGATCTTCCTGTCTTTGCCTTTCAAAGTAAAAGCACAGCACAATTTCAAAATAAAAGCTTGCGACAGACTGGAAAACGCCAGTTAAACCTCTCAGCTTCACACAGCCTTTAGAATAAATACGCCTTTCCAGACATGCACACATCCCGAGCCCCTCCCACGATTTCCGCGAGCGGGAATTGTCTAGTTAGGGGCTCGGGCTTCGACACGAGCCACTCTCCTCTCCATTGCAAAGCAATGGGAGGAGAGTGGCTCGTGGCGAAGCCACGAGCCACTATTGTTCTCCTGCTGCGTTTATTATTATATTTTCTTCTTTGTAGACAATTTTCCTGGGATTCAAATGAATCCAAGTTTGAAGATCTAGCTCTTTCTGAAGTGAAATGGCAGGCAGCAGTTTAGACCAAAGTTGCACCGTTCTCTCCATAGGAACCAATGTAAACTGAATCATCTGCCTCATGGAGGGACAGTGTTTTTTAAATCGCTGTAACTCAGTCATTTCTCACAATATCTGGAAAATAATTACATTTATGGAAAGCCACAGCCCTCCTCTCGCTCACGGTCATGTCGGTTTTCAGCTAGCATTCACGGTTAGCCCACAATTAGCGCCAGAACGAGACGTTGCGCGCTGCTGCTGAGAAGCACTTTTCTGCTGTCTGTGGCAGGCACCGTTGCTATGGGGGCCATAGCAACCGCCCTTACACACGCGCAGGCATGGTCTCACGCACACACACAGACTCATTGGTGTGCCACACCCACCATCACACCCAATACTTCCACAGGAGCTGCATTTCAGCCTGAAAATCAGTTCAACCTCTCAGCTTCACACAGCCTTTAGAGCAGGGGTGTCAAACTCAGTTCCAACACACCTGATTCAAATGATCAGGCTCGTTATCAGGCTTCTGCTGTGCTTGATGATGAGCTGATTATTTGAATCAGGTGTGTTGGAACAGGGAAACATCTAAAACATAGAGGATAGTGGACCTCGAGGAACTGAGTTTGACACCCCTGCTTTAGAGTAACTCCAATCCAAATGTTGACCAGGTGAGATCTTCATGTCTTTCCCTTTCAAAATAAAAGCACAGCACAATTTCAAAATAAAAGCCTGTGATGGGCCTGAAAACACCAGTTAAACCTCTCAGCTTCACACAGCCTTTACAATAACTCCAATCCAAATTTTGACCAGGTGAGACCTCCCTGTCTCTGCCTTTCAAAATAAAAGCACAGCACAATTTCTAAATAAAAGCCTGCGATGGGCCTGAAAACACCAGTTAAACCTCTCAGCTTCACAAAGCCTTTACTCCAATCCAAATTTTGACCAGGTGAGATCTTCCTGTCTCTGCCTTTCAAAATAAAAGCACAGCACAATTTCAAAATAAAAGCCTGCAACAGACCAAAAAATGCCAGTTAAACCTCTCAGCTTCACACAGCCTTGAGAGTAACTCCAATCCAAATTTTGACCAGGTGAGATCTTCTTGTCTCTGCCTTTCAAAATAAAAGCACAGCACAATTTCAAAATAAAAGCCTATGACGGACCAAAAAATAACCCTTTCCTGCCCAGCTCCGGACATGCACACATCCCGAGCCCCTCCCACGATTTCCGCGAGCGGGAATTGTCTAGTTAGGGGCTCGGGCTTCGACACGAGCCACTCTCCTCTCCATTGCAAAGCAATGGGAGGAGAGTGGCTCGTGGCGAAGCCACGAGCCACTATTGTTCTCCTGTGGCGTTTATTAGGGGCTCGGGCTTCGACACGAGCCACTCTCCTCTCCATTGCAAAGCAATGGGAGGAGAGTGGCTCGTGGCGAAGCCACGAGCCACTATTGTTCTCCTGTGGCGTTTATTATTATTCCGTTTTATTCTTAACGTTTCCGCCGTTTTTCGGTCGCTAACTAGTCCTAGGCCTTTGAGAAAACCAAAATAAATTATATATCAAAACGTGCGGCTTCTTCGGGAATCGCGGGCTATGACTTTTCTAAGAAATTCGTCATTTTATCGCAGAATTATTCGCAAAAAACTGCGAAAAAAGTCCCATAGAAAATGAATGGGGACGGAAAAAAATCGGCTCAAAAAATCCACTTTTTTCCAAACGCCACTCCTTCGCCATACGTTCACCTAGAAACTTCATTTAACCATCAAAACGCAGTGATTTTTCTTGTCTTCGTAGGAATGTATTTTATGTCAGGCTCAGATTTATAGTTTTTGATCAGTGAGTCCTCAAAAAAGGGAAAATTCTCAAAATCTGCTCTGGTTAGAGTGCGGCATGTCAGTTGGTAGAGTGGAGGAGAGGAGAAAAATCCGCATGAAAATTTCACGATCGCATCGCCCTCACGACCAAACCATAAATGTTAGGGGAATGAAATTTGGTCAGATTGTAAACAATTTTCCTGGGATTCAAATGAATCCAAGTTTGAAGACCTAGCTCTTTCTGAAGTCAAATGGCAGGCAGCAGTTTAGACCAAAGTTGCACCGTTCTCTCCATAGGAACCAATGTAAACTGAATCATCTGCCTCATGGAGGGACAGTGTTTTTTAAATCGCTGTAACTCGGTCATTTCTCACAATATTTGGAAAATAATCACATGTATGGATAGCCACAGCCTTCCTCTCGCTCACGGTCATTTCGGTTTTCAGCTAGCATTAACGGTTAGCCCACAATTAGCGCCAGAACGAGACGTTGCGCGCTGCTGCTGAGAAGCACTTTTCTGCTGTCTGTGGCAGGCACTGTTGCTATGGGGCCCATAGCAACCGCCCTTACACACGCGCAGGCATGTTCGCACGCACACACACAGACTCATTGGAGTGCCACACCCACCTTCACACCCAATACCTCCACAGGAGCTGCATTTCAGCCTGAAAATCTGTTCAACCTCTCAGCTTCACACAGCCTTGAGAGCAGGGGTGTTAAACTCAGTTCCAACACACCTGATTCAAATGATCAGGCTCGTTATCAGGCTTCTGCTGAGCTTAATGATAGCTAATAATTTGAATCAGGTGTGTTGTAAGAAGGAAACATCTAGAACATAGAGGATAGTGGACCTCCAGGAACTGAGTTTGACACCCCTGCTTTAGAGTAACTCCAATCCAAATGTTGACCAGGTGAGATCTTCCTGTCTTTGCCTTTCAAAATAAAAGCAGGACACAATTTCTAAATAAAAGCCTTCGACGGACTGGAAATGCATGTTAAACCTCTCAGCTTCACACGGCCTTTACAGTAACTCCAATCCAAATGTTGACCAGGTGAGATCTTCCTGTCTTTGCCTTTCAAAATAAAAGCACAGCAGAATTTGCCAGTTAAGCCTCTCAGCTTCACACAACCTTTACAGTAACTCCAATCCAAATTTTTACCAGGTGAGATCTTCCTGTCTCTGTCTTTCAAAATAAAAGCACAGCACAATTTCAAAATAAAAGCCTGCGACGGACCGGAAACGCCAGTTAAACCTCTCAGCTTCACACAGCCTTTAGAGTAAATATGCCTCTACCGCGCCGCTCTGGACATGCACACATCCCGAGCCCCTCCCACGATTTCCGCACCAGCGGGAATTGTCTAGTTAGGGGCTCGGGCTTCGACACGAGCCACTCTCCTCTCCATTGCAAAGCAATGGGAGGAGAGTGGCTCGTGGCGAAGCCACGAGCCACTATTGTTCTCCTGTTGGCGTCTATTCTCTTTTATTCTTCACGTTTCCGCCGTTTTTCGGTCGCTAACTCGTCCTAGGGCTTTGAGAAAACCAAAACAAATTATATATCAAAACGTGCGGCTTCATCGGGAATCCCGGGCTATGACTTTTCTAAGAAATTCGTCATTTTATCGCAGAATTATTCGCAAAAAACTGCGAAAAAAGTCCCATTGAAAATGAATGGGGACCGAAAAAAATCGGCTGAAAAAATCCACTTTTTTCCAAACGCCACTCCTTCGCCATACGTTCACCTAGAAACTTCATTTAACCATCAAAACGCAGTGATTTTTCTTGTCTCCCAGGAATGTATTTTATGTCTGGCTGAGATTTACAGTTTTTGATCAGTGAGTCCTCAAAAAAGTGAAAATTCTCAAAATCTGCTCTGGTTAGAGTGCGGCATGTCAGTTGGTAGAGTGGAGGAGAGGAGAGAAATCCGCCTGAAAATTTCCCGATCGCATCGCCCTCACGACCAAACCATAAAGTTAGGGGAATGAAATTTGGTCAGATTGTAAACAATTTTCCTGGGATTCAAATGAATCCAAGTTTGAAGACCTAGCTCTTTCTGAAGTGAAATGGCAGGCAGCAGTTTAGAGCAAAGTCGCACCGTTCTCTCCATAGGAACCAATGTAAACTGAATCATCTGCCTCATGGAGGGACAGTGTTTTTTAAATCGCTGTAACTCGGTCATTTCTCACAATATTTGGAAAATAATCATATGTACGGATAGCCACGGCCTTCCTCTCGCTCACGGTCATTTCGGTTTTCAGCTAGCATTAACGGTTCGCCCACAATTAGCGCCAGAACGAGACGTTGCGCGCTGCTGCTGAGAAGCACTTTTCTGCTGTCTGTGGCAGGCACCGTTGCTATGGGGCCCATAGCAACCGCCCTTACACACGCGCAGGCATGCTCCCACGCACACACACAGACTCATTGGTGTGCCACACCCACCTTCACACCCAATACCTCCACAGGAGCTGCATTTCAGCCTGAAAATCAGTTCAACCTCTCAGCTTCACACAGCCTTTCGAGCAGGGGTGTCAAACTCAGTTCCAACACACCTGATTCAAATGATCAGGCTCGTTATCAGGCTTCTGCTGAGCTTAATGATGGCTAATCATTTGAATCAGGTGTGTTGTAAGATGGAAACATCTGGAACATAGAGGATAGTGGACCTCCAGGAACTGAGTTAGACACCCCTGCTTTAGAGTAACTCCAATCCAAATTTTGACCAGGTGAGATCTTCCTGTCGTTGCCTTTCAAATAAAAGCACAGCACAATTTCAAAAATAAAAGCCTGCGACGGACTGAAAACTCCAGTTAAACCTCTCAGCTTCACACAGCCTTTACTCTAATCCAATTTTTGACCAGGTGAGATCTTCCTGTCTCTGCCTTTCAAACTAAAAGCACAGCAAAATTTCCAAATAAAAGCCTATGACAGACTGGAAACGCCAGTTAAACCTCTCAGCTTCACACAGCCTTTAGAGTAACTCCAATCCAAATGTTGACCAGGTGAGATCTTCCTGTCTTTCCCTTTCAAAATAAAAGCACAGCACAATTTCAAAATAAAAGCCTGCGATGGGCCTGAAAACACCAGTTAAATCTCTCAGCTTCACACAGCCTTTACAATAACTCCAATCCAAATTTGGACCAGGTGAGATCTTCCTGTCTCTGCCTTTCAAAATAAAAGCACAGCACAATTTCAAAATAAAAGCCTGCGACAGACTGGAAATGCCAGTTTAATATCTCAGCTTCACACAACCTTTACAGTAACTCCAATCCAAATTTTGACCAGGTGACATCTTCCTGTCTCTGCCTTTCAAAATAAAAGCACAGCACAATTCAAAATAAAAGCCTGCGACAGACTGGAAATGCCAGTTAAACATCTCAGCTTCACACAGCCTTTACAGTAACTCCAATCCAAATTTTGACAAAATGAGATCTTCCTGTCTCTGCCTTTCAAAATAAAAGCACAGCACAATTTCAAAATAAAAGCCTGTGACGGACCAAAAATAACCCTCTCCTGCCCAGCTCCGGACATGCACCCATCCCGAGCCCCTCCCACGATTTCCGCGAGCGGGAATTGTCTAGTTATATTTTCTTCACGTTTCCGCCATTTTTCGGTCGCTAACTCGTCCTAGGGCTTTGAGAAAATCAAAACAAATTATATATCAAAACGTGCGGCTTCATCGGGAATCCCGGGCTATGACTTTTCTAAGACATTCGTCATTTTTTCGCAGAATTATTCGCAAAAAACTGCCAAAAAAGTCCCATAGGAAATGAATGGGGACCGAAAAAAATCGGTTCAAAAAATCCCCTTTTTTCCAAAAGCCACTGCTTCGCCATACGTTCACCTAGAAACTTCATTTAACCATCAAAACGCAGTAATTTTTCTTGTCTCCGCAGGAATGTATTTTCTGTCAGGCTGAGATTTACAGTTTTTGATCAGTGAGTCCTCAAAAAAGTGAAAATTTTCAAAATCTGCTCTGTTTAGAGTGCGGCATGTCAGTTGGTAGAGTGGAGGAGAGGTGAAAAATTCGCCTGAAAATTTCACGATCGCATCGCCCTCACGACCAAACTATAAATGTTAGGGGAATGAAATTTGGTCAGATTGTAAACAATTTTCCTGGGATTCAAATGAATCCAAGTTTGAAGACCTAGCTCTTTCTGACGTGAAATGGCAGGCAGCAGTTTAGACCAAAGTCGCACCGTTCTCTCCATAAGAACCAATGTAAACTGAATCATCTGCCTCATGGAGGGACAGTGTTTTTTCAATCGCTGTAACTCGGTCATTTCTCAGAATATTTGGAAAATATTTACATTTATGGAAAGCCACAGCCTTCCTCTCGCTCACGGTCATTTTAGTTTTCAGCTACCATTAACGGTTCGCCCACAATTAGCGCCAGAACGAGATGTTGCGCGCTGCTGCTGAGAAGCACTTTTTTGCTGTCTGTGGCAGGCACCGTTGCTATGGGGGCCCATAGCAACCGCTCTTACACACGCGCAGGCATGGTCGCACGCACACACACAGACTCATTGGTGTGCCACACCCACCTTCACACCCAATACCTCCACAGGAGCTGCATTTCAGCCTGAAAATCAGTTCAACCTCTCAGCTTCACACAGCCTTTACAGCAGGGGTGTCAAACTCACTTCCAACACACCTGATTCAAATGATCAGGCTCGTTATCAGGCTTCTGCTGAGCTTAATGATAGTGTATCATTTGAATCAGGTGTGTTGTAAGAAGGAAACATCTAGAACACAGAGGATAGTGGTCCTCCAGAAACTGAGTTTGACACCCCTGCTTTACAGTAACTCCAATCCATATGTTGACCAGATGAGATCTTTCTTTCTCTGCCTTTCAAAATAAAAGCACAGCACAATTTCAAAATAAAAGCCTGCGACAGACTGGAAACGCCGGTTCAACCTCTCAGCTTCACACAGCCTTTAGAGCAGGGGTGTCAAACTCAGTTCCAACACACCTGACTCAAAAGATCAGGCTCGTTATCAGGCTTCTGCTGAGCTTCATGATGGCTAATCATTTGAATCAGGTGTGTTGTAAGAGGGAAACATCTAAAACATAGAGGATAGTCGACCTCCAGGAACTGAGTTTGACACCCCTGCTTTAGAGTAACTCCAATCCAAATGTTGACCAGGTGAGATCTTCCTGTCTTTCCCTTTCAAAATAAAAGCACAGCACAATTTCAAAATAAAAGCCTGCGATGGGCCTGAAAACACCAGTTCAACCTCTCAGCTTCACACAGCCTTTAGAGCAGGGGTGTCAAACTCAGTTCCAACACACCTGATACAAATGATCAGGCTCGTTATCAGGCTTCTGCTGAGCTTCACGATGTAAGAAGGAAACATCTAGAACACAGAGGATAGTGGTCCTCCAGGAACTGAGTTTGACACCCCTGGTTTGCAGAAACTCCAATCCAAATTTTGACCAAGGTCAGATCTTCCTGTCTCTGCCTTTCAAAATAAAAGCACAGCACAATTTCAAAATAAAAGCCTGCAGTGAACCGGAAAACGCCACTTTAACCTCTCAGCTTCACACAGCCTTTACAGTAACTCCAATCCAAATTTTGACCAGGTGAGATCTTGCTGACTCTGCCTTTCAAAATAAAAGCACAGCACAATTTCAACATAAAAGACTGCGACAGACCGGAAAACGCCAGTTAAACCTCTCAGCTTGACACAGCCTATTGTAACTCCAATCCAAATTTTGACCAGGTGAGAACTTCCCTTTATGCAGTCAATAAGATCAGCACAGTGAAGCTGGCACACCCGCTGTGCCTCTTTCACTTTCTCCTGTAATTTCAAAATTAATTTTTCTCAAATACTTCTACAAAATCAATAGATCTTGGGTGGCTTTTCGCCAATCTTCAGCACCTCATTGTCTTCCCAGTCATGATTCTAAATAGATAGAACCTTCCAAGATAAACATATCAAAACTACACTAAATGTTTATTGATATAGTCGCTGGTCTTCCAAATGTCCATTTTTTTTCAGTTTGTAAAGGATGCTGCTGACGCAAGCAGCAAGAGTTTCACAAGTTCATGGTGACAATAAGTGAAATTTGTAAAAAGAAAACACTTAATATGTCTTCAGATATCATCTATTATAATATGCATCTCTGTCTCTGTTCAACTGTGGGGATTTTTTTTATTAAAGTCTAGATCTCAGTTAGTTCTGATATTATGTCTAGATAGCCCTTGGTCTCTGATCTGCAATGCCGATGTACGAATTAGAATATTAGTGTAACTGTTTATTATTGTGTGTCAGGCTTTTGACCGGTGGGTCAAACTTTCTAATAACATCAAAGGACAAACATGACAAATAGTATGGTGTGCTTCCTCGTGAGACCATTCAGGGGGCCTTAAACCAAGGCTGCCTGTTAGGGTTATTGGTGACAACACTGTCCTTTGAAGAAGGTCTTAATTACACATACATGTAAAGTCGCCATATTATATCACTCTGTAGCAAACCCATTTTGTTTTATGCGTGCTATGTCTCATTTTGTCCACCAGATGGCAGCTTGTTGTGTGTGAGTTATCTTTAGAAAATTAAAGTTTCATTCAAAATGCATTTTTTGTGACATAATCTTCACATATGCTGAGTTTATTATATGGGTTTTGTTAAGAAATGCAATTTACCTGCTTTATGTGTACATTTCTGGTGTTTTTGGAGTTAATGGTTCACTTTTATATTGCTATGATTTTATTTTGAAAACTATCGTTTGCTTCCTGTCTGCATTGTTTTGCCGGGAATCACAGTCGCTTCTCTACGAATGAATGAGCTAACGTAAAGAAATAAAGTTCAAGCTAAACTACGGTATAAGGCATCAAACATTGAGTGCATATGTTTTGCAACCCCCCGAAGAGGCACAAGGTTAGTGTGTGTATGCGTTATGTTTATGATTGTAATGTTGTAGATGATAAATATGTAGGAAAACTGTGCTAGCCGCCCTGCTCACTTGTTAGCAAACTTATAGCATTGCTAAGTTTAAGAGCGCACTGTGATTCAACATAGAAGAGTTGTGAGACTGAAATGTGATTGCTTTGTTTCTCTTCATTTTGTCAGTTCTCACGTTGGTTCACGGTATTGCTTGTGAAAAAGCAATAAATTTAAAAACCATCAGTCGAGTCTCTCACCATCTTTCGGAGGGTATGCTACACACTCATTGTGTTGTTGTCACATATTCTTACATCTGTGTCTTCATCATCAGTTCTTTTCCGCTTCAGTCGGAAACAGGTGAAAGATGGCCAGAAATCATGTCCTTTCCCTCCTTAGTGAAATGGGCAAACCTTCTCCCATGTCTGAAGAAACAAAAAATAAACTAAGAAAATAGTCATAATGCTGGAAACGGCCAGCTAGGGATGCAAATATAACAATATTTTTATCTAACAAAGAAATCTAATCTCCTTTGTTAGATCTCTTTGATCTAACAAAGGTTAAATCAATCATACCCTTCCAGGATTAGGTTTTCCATAATAACAGAACACCACCATCTCCGCAGAACTGACATGTCGTCCTTATAGGAAGAGCACATTCCACAAATCCACAATGATTAACTTCATGTACATGTATGTTGCTCTCACTTTAAATATCCACACTAGTTTGTCAAACTTACAGGAACTGTAACGATCAAATTATCGGTTCACTTACAACAGTGAAGTCAATGGAGCACTAAGAATGAGTACCAG
>NC_067125.1:608807-706668 GCF_021347895.1 Acanthochromis polyacanthus | reverse complement strand
ACCGAAATGACCGTGAGCGAGAGGAAGGCCGTGGCTAACCATGAATGTAATTATTTTCCAAATATTGTGAGAAATGACCGAGTTACAGCGATTTAAAAAACACTGTCCCTCCATGAGGCAGATGATTCAGTTTACATTGGTTCTTATGGAGAGAAGGGTGCGACTTTGGTCTAAACTGCTGCCTGCCATTTCACTTCAGAAAGAGCTAGGTCTTCAAACTTGGATTCATTTGAATCCCAGGAAATTTGTCTATAATCTGACCAAATTTCATTCCCCTAACATTTATGGGTTGGTCGTGAGGGCGATGCGATCGTGAAATTTTCAGGCGGATTTTTCTCCTCTCCTCCACTCTACCAATTGACATGCCGCACTCTAACCAGAGCAGATTTTGAGAATTTTCACTTTTTTGAGGACTCACTGACAAAAAACTGTAAATCTCAGCCTGACATAAACTACATTCCTGCGGAGACAAGAAAAATCACTGCGTTTTGATGGTTAAATGAAGTTTCTAGGTGAACGTATGGCGAACGAGTGGCGTTTGGAAAAAAGTGGATTTTTCAGGCGATTTATTTCACTCCCCATCATTTTTCTATGGACTTTTTTCGCAGTTTTTTGCGAATAATTCTGCGAAAAAAATGACGAATTTCTTAGAAAAGTCATTAGCCCGGGATTCCCGATGAAGCCGCACGTTTTGATATATAATTTGTTTGGTTTCTCAAAGCCCTAGGACTAGGTTAGCGACCGAAAAACGGCGGAAACGTGAAGAATAATAAACGCTTTTTTCACAGGAGAACAATAGTGGCTCGTGGCTTCGCCACGAGCCACTCTCCTCCCATTGCTTTGCAATGGAGAGGAGAGTGGCTCGTGTCGAAGCCCGAGCCCCTAACTAGACAATTCCCGCTCGCGGAAATCGTGGGAGGGGCTCGGGATGTGTGCATGTCCGGAGCAGCATGGGATAGGCATATTTACTCTAAAGGCTGTGTGAAGGTGAGAGGTTTAACTGGCGTTTCCAGTCTGTCGCAGGCTTTTATTTAGAAATTGTGCTGTGCTTTTATTTTGAAAGGCAAAGACAAGAAGATCTCACCTGGTCAAAATTTCAATTGGAGTTACTGTAAAGGCTGTGTGAAGGTGAGAGGTTTAACTGGTGTTTCCAGTCTGTCGCAGGCTTTTATTTTGAAATTGTGCCGTGCTTTTATTTTGAAAGGCAGAGACAAGAAGATCTCACCTGGTCAAAATTTGGATTGGAGTTACTCAAAAGACTGTGTGAAGCTGAGAGGTTTAACTGGCAAATTGTGCTGTAAAGTAATTTTGAAAGGGCAGAGACGGGAAGATCTCACCTGGTCAAAATTTGGATTGGAGTTACTCTAAAGGCTGTGTGAAGTTGAGAGGTTTAACTGGCGTTTTCCAGTCTGTCATAGGCTTTTATTTTGAAATTGTGCTGTGCTTTTATTTTGAAAGGCAGAGACGGGAAGATATCACCTGGTCAAAATTTGGATTGGAGTTACTCTAAAGCAGGGGTGTCAAACTCAGTTCCTTGAGGTCCACTATCCTCTATGTTCCAGATGTTTCCCTCTTCCAACACACCTGATTCAAATGATCAGCTCATCATCAAGCACAGCAGAAGCCTGATAACGAGCCTGATCATTTGAATCAGGTGTGTTGGAACTGAGTTTGACACCCCTGCAACAATGGCTGTGTGAAGCTGAGAGGTTGAACTGATTTTCAGGCTGAAATGCAGCTCCTGTGGAGTTATTGGGCGTGAACGTGGGTGTGGCACACCAATGAGTCTGTGTGTGTGCGTGCGGACATGCCTGCACGTGTGTAAGGGCGGTTGCTATGGGCCCCCATAGCAACGGTGCCTGCCACAGACAGCAAAAAAGTGCGTCTCAGCAGCAGCGCGCAACGTCTCGTTCTGGCGCTAATTGTGGGCAAACCGTGAATGGTAGCTGAAAACCGAAATGACCGTGAGCGAGAGGAAGGCCGTGGCTTTCCATAAATGTAATTATTTTCCAAATATTCTGAGAAATGACCGAGTTACAGCGATTTAAAAAACACTGTCCCTCCTTGAGCCAGAGGATTCAGTTTACATTGGTTCCTATGGAGAGAACGGTGCGACTTTGGTCTAAACTGCTGCCTGCCATTTCACTTCAGAAAGAGCTAGGTCTTCAAACTTGGATTCATTTGAATCCCAGGAAAATTGTTTACAATCTGACAAAATTTCATTCCCCTAACATTTATGGTTTGGTCGTGAGGGCGATTCGTTCGTGAAATTTTCAGGCGGATTTTTCTCCTCTCCTCCACTCTACCAACTGACATGCCGCACTCTAACCAGAGCAGATTTTGAGAATTTTCACTTTTTTGAGGACTCACTGATGAAAAACTGTAAATGTCAGCCTGACATAAAATACATTCCTGCGGAGACGAGAAAAATCCCTGCGTTTTGATGGTTAAATGAAGTTTCTAGGTGAACGTATGGCGAAGGAGTGGCGTTTGGAAAAAGTGGATTTTTCAGCCGATTTTTTCACTCCCCATTCATTTTCAATGGGACTTTTTGCGCAGTTTTTTGCGAATAATTCTGCGATAAAATGACGAATTTCTTAGAAAAGTCATAGCACACTATTCCCGATGAAGCCGCACGTTTTGATATATAATTTGCTTTGGTTTTCTCAAAGCCCTAGGACGAGTTAGCGACCGAAAATTGGCGGAAACGTGAAAAAAGATAATAATAAACGCTTTTTTCACAGGAGAACAATAGTGGCTCGTGGCTTCGCCACGAGCCACTCTCCTCCCATTGCTTTGCAATGGAGAGGAGAGTGGCTCGTGTCGAAGCCCGAGCCCCTAAACTAGACAATTCCCGCTCGCGGAAATCGTGGGAGGGGCTCGGGATGTGTGCATGTCCGGAACTGGGCAGGAGAGGGGTATTTTTTGGTCCGTCATAGGCTTTTATTTTGAAATTGTGCTGTGCTTTTATTTTGAAAGGAAGAGACAGGAAGATCTCACCTGGTCAAAATTTGGATTGGAGTTACTGTAAAGGCTGTGTGAAACTGAGAAGTTTAACTGGAGTTTTCAGTCCGTCGCAGGCTTTTATTTTGAAATTGTGCTGTGCTTTTATTTTGAAAGGGAGAGACAGGAAGATCTCACCTGGTCAAAATTTGGATTGAAGTTACTGTAAAGGCTGTGTGAAACTGAGAAGTTTAACTGGCAAATTGTGCTGTGCTTTTATTTTGAAAGGCAGAGACAGGAAGATCTCACCTGGTCAAAATTTAGATTGGAGTTACTGTAAAGGCTGTATGAAGCTGAGAGGTTTAACTGGCGTTTCCAGTCTGTCACAGGCTTTTATTTTGAAATTTTGGTGTGCTTTTATTTTGAAAGGCAGAGACAGGAAGATCTGACCTGGTCAACATTTGGATTGGAGTTACTGTAAAGGCTGTGTGAAGCTGAGAATTCTAACAGGCAAATTGTGCTGTGCTTTAATTTTGAGAGGAAGAGACAGGAAGATCAGACCTGGTCAAAATTTGGATTGGAGTTACTCAAAAGGCTGTGTGAAGCTGAGAGGTTTAACTGGCGTTTTCCGGTTCATCGCAGGCTTTTATTTTGAAATTTTGGTGTGCTTTTATTTTGAAAGGCAGAGACGGGAAGATCTCACCTGGTCAAAATTTGGATTGGAGTTACTGTAAAGCAGGGGTTTCTAACTCAGTTCCTGGAGGACCACTATACTCTGTGTTCTGGATGTTTCCTTCTTACAACACACCTGATTCAAATGATCAGCTGTCATTAAGCTCAGCAGAAGCCTGATAACGAGCCTGATCATTTGAATCAGGTGTGTTGGAACTGAGTTTGACACCCCTGCTCTAAAGGCTGTGTGAAGCTGAGAGGTTGAACTGATTTTCAGGCTGAAATGCAGCTCCTGTGGAGGTATTGGGTGTGAAGGTGGGTGTGGCACTCCAGTGAGTCTGTGTGTGTGCTTGGGAGCATGCCTGCGCGTGTGTAAGGGCGGTTGCTATGGACCCCCATAGCAACGGTGCCTGCCACAGACAGCAGAAAAGTGCTTCTCAGCAGCAGCGCGCAATGTCTCGTTCTGGCGCTAATTGTGGGCGAACCGTTAATGCGAGCTGAAAACTAAAATGACCGTGAGCGAGAGGAAGGCTGTGGCTATCCATAGATATGATTATTTTCCAAATATTGAGAGAAATGACCGAGTTACAGCGATTTAAAAAACACTGTCCCTCCATGAGCCAGATGATTCAGTTTACATTGGTTCTTATGGAGAGAACGGTGCGACTTTGGTCTAAACTGCTGCCTGCCATTTCACTTCAGAAAGAGCTAGGTCTTCAAACTTGGATTCATTTGAATCCCAGGAAAATTGTTTACAATCTGACCAAATTTCATTCCCCTAACTTTTATGGTTTGGTCGTGAGGGCGATGCGATCGGGAAATTTTCAGGCGGATTTCTCTCCTCTCCTCCACTCTACCAACTGACATGCCGCACTCTAACCAGAGCAGATTTTGAGAATTTTCACTTTTTTGAGGACTCACTGATGAAAAACTGTAAATCTCAGCCTGACATAAAATACATTCCTGCGGAGACAAGAAAAATCACTACGTTTTGATGGTTAAATGAAGTTTCTGGGTGAACGTATGGCGAAGCAGTGGCGTTGGGAAAAAGTGGATTTTTAAGCCGATTTTTTTCACTCCCCATTCATTTTCTATGGGACTTTTTTCGCAGTTTTTTGCGAATAATTCTGCGAAAAAATGACGAATGTCTTAGAAAAGTCATAGCACACTATTCCCGATGAAGCCGCACGTTTTGATATATAATTTATTTTGGTTTTCTCAAAGCCCTAGGACTAGTTAGCGACCGAAAAAACGGCGGAAACGTGAAAAATAAAACGGAATAATAAACGCCACAGGAGAACAATAGTGGCTCGTGGCTTCGCCACGAGCCACTCTCCTCCCATTGCTTTGCAATGGAGAGGAGAGTGGCTCGTGTCGAAGCCCGAGCCCCTAACTAGACAATTCCCGCTCGCGGAAATCGTGGGAGGGGCTCGGGATGTGTGCATGTCCGGAGAGGCGTATTTATTCTAACGGCTGTGTGAAGCTGAGAGGTTTTGGTGATATTTTCTGGTCCGTCACAGACTTTTATTTTAAAATTGTGCTGTGCTTTTATTTTCAAAGGCAGAGACATGAAGATCTCACCTGGTCAAAATTTGGATTGGAGATACTCTAAAGGCTGTGTGAAGCTGAGAGGTTGAACTGGCAAATTGTGCTGTGCTTTTATTTTGAAAGGCAGAGACAGGAAGATCTCACTATGTCAAAATTTGGATTGGAGTTACTGTAAAGCAGGGGTGTCAAACTCAGTTCCTGGAGGTCCACTATCCTCTGTGTTCTAGATGTTTCCTTCTTACATCATAAAGCTCAGCAGAAGCCTGATAACGAGCCTGATCATTTGAATCAGGTGTGTGGGAACTGAGTTTGATACCCCTGCTCTCAAGGCTGTGTGAAGCTGAGAGGTTTCAGTGATTTTCAGGCTGAAATGCAGCTCCTGTGGAGGTATTGGGTTTGAAGGTGGGTGTGGCACACCAATGAGTCTGTGTGTGTGCGTGGGACCGTGCCTGCGCGTGTGTAAGGGCGGTTGCTATGGGCCCCCATAGCAACGGTGCCTGCCACAGACAGCAGAAAAGTGCTTCTCAGCAGCAGCGCGCAACGTCTCGTTCTGGCGCTAATTGTGGGCTAACCGTGAATGCTAGCTGAAAACTAAAATGACCGTGAGCAAGAGGAAGGCTGTGGCAAACCATAAATGTAATTATTTTCCAAATATTGTGAGAAATGACCGAGTTACAGCGATTTAAAAAACACTGTCCCTCCATGAGGCAGATGATTCAGTTTACATTGGTTCCTATGGAGAGAACGGTGCGACTTTGGTCTAAACTGCTGCCTGCCATTTCACTTCAGAAAGAGCTAGGTCTTCAAACTTGGATTCATTTGAATCCCAGGAAATTTGTCTACAATCTGACCAAATTTCATTCCCCTAACATTTATGGTTTGGTCGTGAGGGCGATGCGATCGTGAAATTTTCAGGCGGATTTTTCTCCTCTCCTCCACTCTACCAACTGACATGCCGCACTCTAACCAGAGCAGATTTTGAGAATTTTCACTTTTTTGAGGACTCACTGATCAAAAACTGTAAATGTCAGCCTGACATAAACTACATTCCTGCGAAGACAAGAAAAATCACTGCATTTTGATGGTTAAATGACTTTTCTAGGTGAACGTATGGCGAAGGAGTGGCGTTTGGAAAAAGTGGATTTTTCAGCCGATTTTTTTCACTCCCCATTCATTTCCTATGGGACTTTTTTCGCATTTTTTTGCGAATAATTCTGCGAAAAAATGACGAATGTCTTAGAAAAGTCATAGCACACTATTCCCGATGAAGCCGCACGTTTTGATATATAATTTGCTTTGGTTTTCTCAAAGCCCTAGGACGAGTTAGCGACCGAAAATCGGCGGAAACGTGAAGAAAAAATGATATTGGGATAGTAATGGAAATACTAGACAATTCCCGCTGGTGCGGAAATCGTGGGAGGGGCTCGGGATGTGTGCATGTCCGGAGCAGCGCACGAGAGGCAAGAAGATCTCACCTGGTCAAAATTTGGATTGGAGTTACTGTAAAGGCTGTGTGAAACTGAGAGGTTGAACTGGCGTTTCCAGCCTAGCGCAGGCTTTTGTTTTGAAATTGTGCTGTGCTTTTATTTTGAAAGAAAGACAGGAAGATCTCACCTGGTCAAAAATTGGATTAGAGTAAAGGCTGTGTGAAGCTGAGAGGTTTAACTAGTTTTTTCAGGCCCATCGCAGGCTTTTATTTTGAAATTGTGCTGTGCTTTTATTTTGAAAGGCAGAGACGGGAAGACATCACCTGGTCAAAATTTGGATTGGAGTTACTGTAAAGCAGGGGTGTCAAACTCAGTTCCTGGAGGTCAACTATCCTCTATGTTCTAGATCTTTCCTACTTCCAACACACCTGATTCAAATAATCAGCAGAAGCCTGATAACGAGCCTGATCATTTGAATCAGGTGTGTTGGAACTGAGTTTGACACCCCTGCAAAAATAACTGTGTGAAGCTGAGAGGTTGAACTGATTTTCAGGCTGAAATGCAGCTCCTGTGGAGGTATTGGGTGTGAAGGTGGGTGTGGCACTCCAATGAGTCTGTGTGTGTGCGTGCGAACATGCCTGCGCGTGTGTAAGGGCGGTTGCTATGGGCCCCCATAGCAACGGTGCCTGCCACAGACAGCAAAAAAGTGCTTCTCAGCAGCAGCGCGCAACGTCTCGTTCTGGCGCTAATTGTGGGCAAACCGTGAATGGTAGCTGAAAACCGAAATAACCGTGAGCGAGAGGAAGGCTGTGGCTATCCATACATATGATTATTTTCCAAATATTGAGAGAAATGACCGAGTTACAGCGATTTAAAAAACACTGTCCCTCCATGAGCCAGATGATTCAGTTTACATTGGTTCTAATGGGGACAACGGTGCGACTTTGGTCTAAACTGCTGCCTGCCATTTCACTTCAGAAAGAGCTAGGTCTTCAAACTTGGAGTCATTTGAATCCCAGGAAAATTGTCTACAATCTGACCGAATTTCATTCCCTTAACATTTATCGTTTGGTCGTGAGGGCGATGCGATTGTGAAATTTTCAGGCGGATTTCTCTCCTCTCCTCCACTCTACCAACTGACATGCCGCACTCTAACCAGAGCAGATTTTGAGAATTTTCACTTTTTTGAGGACTCACTGATGAAAAACTGTAAATCTCAGCCTGACATAAAATACATTCCTGCGGAGACAAGAAAAATCACTGCGTTTTGATGGTTAAATGAAGTTTCTAGGTGAACGTATGGCGAAGCAGTGGCGTTTGGAAAAAAGTGGACTTTTTGAGCCGATTTTTTTCGGTCCCCATTCATTTTCTATGGGACTTTTGTCGCAGTTTTTTGCGAATAATTCTGCGACAAAATGACGAATTTCTTAGAAAAGTCATAGCACACTATTCCCGATGAAGCCGCACGTTTTGATATATAATTTGCTTTGGTTTTCTCAAAGGCCTAGGACGAGTTAGCGACCGAAAATCGGCGGAAACGTGAAGCAAAAATGATATTGGGGTAGTAATGGAAATACTAGACAATTCCCGCTGGTGCGGAAATCGTGGGAGGGGCTCGGGATGGGTGCATGTTCGGAGCGGCGTATTTATTCTAAACGCTGTGTGAAGCTGAGAGGTTTAACTGGCATTTTCCGGTCCTTCGCAGGCTTTTATTTTAAAATTGTGCTGTGCTTTAATTTTCAAAGGCAGAGACATGAAGATCTCACATGGTCAAAATTTGGATTGGAGTTACTCTAAAGGCTGTGTGAAGCTGAAAGGGTTAACTGGCAAATTGTGCTGTGCTTTTATTTTGAAAGGCACAGATAGGAAGATCTCACCTGGTCAAAATTTGGATTGGTGTTATTGTAAAGACTGTGTGAAACTGAGAGGTTTAACTGATGTTTTCAGGACCATCGTAGGCTTTTATTTTGAAATTGTGCTGTGCTTTTATTTTGAAAGGGAAAGACAGGAAGATCTCACCTGGTCAACATTTGGATTGGAGTTACTCTAAAGGCTGTGTGAAGCTGAGAGGTTTAACTTGCATTTTTTGGTCTGTTGCAGGCTTTTATTTTGAAATTGTGCTGTGCTTTTATTTTTAAAGGCAGAGACAGGAAGATCAGACCTGGTTAAAATTTGGATTGGAGTAAAGGCTGTGTGAAGCTGAGAGGTTTAACTGGAGTTTTCAGTCCGTCGCAGGCTTTTATTTTGAAATTGTGCTGTCCTTTTATTTTGAAAGGCAAAGACAGGAAGATCTCAGCTGGTAAAAATTTGGTTTGGAGTTACTGTAAAGCAGGGGTGTCAAACTCTTTTTCTGGAGGTCCACTATCCTCTTAGTTCAAGATGTTTCCTGCTTACAACACACCTGATTCAAATGATACACTATAATTAAGCTCAGCAAAAGCCTGATAACGAGCCTGATCATTTGAATCAGGTGTGTTGGAAGTGAGTTTGACACCCCTGCTCTAAAGGCTGTGTGAAGCTGAGAGGTTGAACTGATTTTCAGGCTGAAATGCAGCTCCTGTGGAGGTATTGGGTGTGAAGGTGGGTGTGGCATTCCAATGAGTCTGTGTGTGTGCGTGCAAACATGCCTGCGCGTGTGTAAGGGCGGTTGCTATGGCCCCCATAGCAACGGTGCCTGCCACAGACAGCAAAAAAGTGCTTCTCAGCAGCAGCGCGCAACGTCTCGTTCTGGCGCTAATTGTGGGCTAACCGTGAATGCTTGCTGAAAACCGAAATGACCGTGAGCGAGAGGAAGGCCGTGGCTTTCCATAAATGTAATTATTTTTCAAATATTGTGAGAAATGACCGAGTTACAGCGATTTAAAAAACACTGTCCCTCCATGAGGCAGATGATTCAGTTTACATTGGTTCCTATGGAGAGAACGGTGCGACTTTGGTCTAAACTGCTGCCTGCCATTTCTCTTCAGAAAGAGCTAGGTCTTCAAACTTGGATTCATTTGAATCCCAGGAAAATGGTTTACAATCTGACCAAATTTCATTCTCCTATCTCTTATCGTTTGGTCGTGAGGGCGATGCAATCGTAAAATTTTCAGGCGAATTTTTCACCTCTCCTCCACTCTACCAACGACATGCTGCACTCTAAACAGAGCAAATTTTGAAAATTTTCACTTTTTTGAGGACTCACTGATTGAAAACCGTAAATCTCAGCCTGACATAAAATACATTCCTGTGTAGACAAGAAAAATCACTGCGTTTTGATGGTTAAATGAAGTTTCTAGGTGAACGTATGGCGAAGGAGTGGCGTTTGGAAAACAGTGGATTTTTCAAGGCCATTTTTTTTCAGTCCCCATTCATTTCCTATGGGACTTTTTTTGCAGTTTTTTGCGAATAATTCTGCGAAAAAATGACGAATTTCTTAGAAAAGTCATAGCACACTATTCCCGATGAAGCCGCACGTTTTGATATATAATTTACTTTGGTTTTCTCAAAGCCCTAGGACGAGTTAGTGACCGAAAAACGGCGGAAACGTGAATAATAATAAACGCCAACAGGAGAACAATAGTGGCTCGGGCTGCATACTGCAGCCCCGAGCCCCTAACTAGACAATTCCCGCTCGCGGAAATCGTGGGAGGGGCTCGGGATGTGTGCATGTCCGGAGAGGCGTATTTCCGCGTTTTCCAGCCCATAACAGGCATTTATTTTGAAGTTGTTCCGTGCTTTTATTTTGAAAGCAAGAGACAGCAAGATCTCACCTGGTCAAAATTTGGATTGGAGTTACTGTAAAGGCTGTGTGAAGCTGAGAGGATTAACTGGCGTTTTCCAGTCCGTCCATCGCAGGCTTTTATTTTGAAATTGTGCTGTGCTTTTATTTTGAAAGGAAGAGATGGGAAGATCTCACCTGGTGAACATTTGGATTTAAGTTACTGTAAAGGCTGTGTGAAGCTGAGAGGTTTAACAGGCATTTCCAGTACCTTGCAGGCTTTTATTTTGACATTGTGCTGTGCTTTTATTTTGAACGGCAGAGACAGGAAGATGTCACCTGGTCAACATTTAGATTGGAGTTACTCAAAAGGCTGTGTGAAGCTGAGAGGTTTAACTGGCGTTTTCAGTCCGTCGAAGGCTTTTATTTTGAAATTGTGCTGTGCTTTTATTTTGAAAGGCAAAGAAAGGAAGATCTCACCTGGTCAACATTTGGATTGGAGTTACTCTAAAGCAGGTGTGTCAAAGTCAGTTCCTGGAGGTCAACTATCTTCTATGTTCTAGATCTTTCCTTCTTCCAACACACCTGATTCAAATAATCAGCTCATCATCAAGCTCAGCAGAAGCCTGATAACGAGCCTGATCATTTGAATCAGGTGTGTTGGAACTGAGTTTGACACCCCGGCTCTAAAGGCTGTGTGAAGCTGAGAGGTTTAACTGGTGTTTTCAGGCCCATCGCAGGCTTTTATTTTGAAATTGTGCTGTGCTTTTATTTTGAAAGTGAAAGACAGGAAGATCTCACCTGGTCTACATTTGGATTGGAGTTACTCTAAAGCAGGGGTGTCAAACTCAGTTTCTGGAGGACCACTATCCTCTGTGTTCTAGATGTTTCCTTCTTACAACACACCTGATTCAAATGATACACTATCATTAAGCTCAGCAAAAGCCTGATAACGAGCCTGATCATTTGAATCAGGTGTGTTGGAAGTGAGTTTGACACCCCTGCTGTAAAGGCTGTGTGAAGCTGAGAGGTTGAACTGGCGTTTCCAGTCCGTCGCAGGCTTTTATTTTGAAATTGTGCTGTGCTTTTATTTTGAAAGGCAGAGACAGGAAGATCTCACCTGGTCAAAATTTAGATTGGAGTTACTTTAAAGGCTGTATGAAGCTGAGAGGTTTAACTGGCGTTTCCAGTCCGTCACAGGCTTTTATTTTGAAATTTTGCTGTGCTTTTATTTTGAAAGGCAGAGACGGATTGGTCTCACCCGGTCAAAATTTGGATTGGAGTTACTGTAAAGCAGTGGTGTCAAACTCAGTTCCTGGAGGTCCACTATCCTCTGTGTTCTAGATGTTTCCTTCTTACAACACACCTGATTCAAATAATCAGCTCATCATTAATCCCAGCTGAAGCCTGATAACGAGCCTGATCATTTGAATCAGGTGTGTTGGAACTGAGTTTGACACCCCTGCTCTAAAGGCTGTGTGAAGCTGAGAGGTTTAACTGATTTTCAGGCTGAAATGCAGCTCCTGTGGAGGTATTGGGTGTGAAGGTGGGCGTGGCACACCAATGAGTCTGTGTGTGTGCGTGTGAACATGCCTGCGCGTGTGTAAGGGCGGTTGCTATGGGCCCCCATAGCAACGGTGCCTGCCACAGACAGCAGAAAAGTGCTTCTCAGCAGCAGCGCGCAACGTCTCGTTCTGGCGCTAACTGTGGGCTAACCGTGAGTGCTAGCTGAAAACCAAAATGACCATGAGCGAGAGGAAGGCTGTGGCTAACCATAAATGTAATTATTTTCCAAATATTGTGAGAAATGACCGAGTTACAGCGATTTAAAAAACACTGTCCCTCCATGAGGCAGATGATTCAGTTTACATTGGTTCCTATGGAGAGAACGGTGCGACTTTGGTCTAAACTGCTGCCTGCCATTTCACTTCAGAAAGAGCTTGGTCTTCAAACTTGGATTCATTTGAATCCCAGGAAATTTGTCTACAATCTGACCAAATTTCATTCCCCTACCATTTATCGTATGGTCGTGAGGGCGATGCGATCGTGAAATTTTCAGGCGGATTTTTCTCCTCTCCTCCACTCTACCAACTGACATCACGCACTCTAACCAGAGCAGATTTTGAGAATTTTCACTTTTTTGAGGACTCACTGATCAAAAACTGTAAATGTCAGCCTGACATAAAATACATTCCTGCGGAGACAAGAAAAATCACTGCGTTTTGATGGTTAAATGAAATTTCTAGGTGAACGTATGGCGAAGCAGTGGCGTTTGGAATAAAGTGGATTTTTTCAACCGATTTTTTTCAGTCCCCATTCATTTTCTATGGGACTTTTGTCGCAGTTTTTTGCGAATAATTCTGCGAAAAAATGACAAATTTCTTAGAAAAGTCATAGCCCGGGATTCCCGATGAAGCCGCACGTTTTGATGTATAATTTGTTTTGATTTTCTCAAAGCCCTAGGACGAGTTAGCGACCGAAAAATGGCGGAAACGTGAAGAAAATATAATAATAAACGCAGCAGGAGAACAATAGTGGCTCGTGGCTTCGCCACGAGCCACTCTCCTCCCATTGCTTTGCAATGGAGAGGAGAGTGGCTCGTGCCGAAGCCCGAGCCCCTAACTAGACAATTCCCGCTCGCGGAAATCGTGGGAGGGGCTCGGGATGTGTGCATGTCCGGAGAGGCGTATTTCCGCGTTTTCCAGCCCATAACAGGCATTTATTTTGAAGTTGTTCCGTGCTTTTATTTTGAAAGCAAGAGACAGCAAGATCTCACCTGGTCAAAATTTGGATTGGAGTTACTGTAAAGGCTGTGTGAAGCTGAGAGGATTAACTGGCGTTTTCCAGTCCGTCCATCGCAGGCTTTTATTTTGAAATTGTGCTGTGCTTTTATTTTGAAAGGAAGAGATGGGAAGATCTCACCTGGTGAACATTTGGATTTAAGTTACTGTAAAGGCTGTGTGAAGCTGAGAGGTTTAACAGGCATTTCCAGTACCTTGCAGGCTTTTATTTTGACATTGTGCTGTGCTTTTATTTTGAACGGCAGAGACAGGAAGATGTCACCTGGTCAACATTTAGATTGGAGTTACTCAAAAGGCTGTGTGAAGCTGAGAGGTTTAACTGGCGTTTTCAGTCCGTCGAAGGCTTTTATTTTGAAATTGTGCTGTGCTTTTATTTTGAAAGGCAAAGAAAGGAAGATCTCACCTGGTCAACATTTGGATTGGAGTTACTCTAAAGCAGGTGTGTCAAAGTCAGTTCCTGGAGGTCAACTATCTTCTATGTTCTAGATCTTTCCTTCTTCCAACACACCTGATTCAAATAATCAGCTCATCATCAAGCTCAGCAGAAGCCTGATAACGAGCCTGATCATTTGAATCAGGTGTGTTGGAACTGAGTTTGACACCCCTGCTCTAAAGGCTGTGTGAAGCTGAGAGGTTTAACTGGTGTTTTCAGGCCCATCGCAGGCTTTTATTTTGAAATTGTGCTGTGCTTTTATTTTGAAAGTGAAAGACAGGAAGATCTCACCTGGTCAACATTTGGATTGGAGTTACTCTAAAGCAGGGGTGTCAAACTCAGTTTCTGGAGGACCACTATCCTCTGTGTTCTAGATGTTTCCTTCTTACAACACACCTGATTCAAATGATACACTATCATTAAGCTCAGCAAAAGCCTGATAACGAGCCTGATCATTTGAATCAGGTGTGTTGGAATTGAGTTTGACACCCCTGCTGTAAAGGCTGTGTGAAGCTGAGAGGTTGAACTGGCGTTTCCAGTCCGTCGCAGGCTTTTATTTTGAAATTGTGCTGTGCTTTTATTTTGAAAGGCAGAGACAGGAAGATCTCACCTGGTCAAAATTTAGATTGGAGTTACTTTAAAGGCTGTATGAAGCTGAGAGGTTTAACTGGCGTTTCCAGTCCGTCACAGGCTTTTATTTTGAAATTTTGCTGTGCTTTTATTTTGAAAGGCAGAGACGGATTGGTCTCACCCGGTCAAAATTTGGATTGGAGTTACTGTAAAGCAGTGGTGTCAAACTCAGTTCCTGGAGGTCCACTATCCTCTGTGTTCTAGATGTTTCCTTCTTACAACACACCTGATTCAAATAATCAGCTCATCATTAATCCCAGCTGAAGCCTGATAATGAGCCTGATCATTTGAATCAGGTGTGTTGGAACTGAGTTTGACACCCCTGCTCTAAAGGCTGTGTGAAGCTGAGAGGTTTAACTGATTTTCAGGCTGAAATGCAGCTCCTGTGGAGGTATTGGGTGTGAAGGTGGGCGTGGCACACCAATGAGTCGGTGTGTGTGCGTGTGAACATGCCTGCGCGTGTGTAAGGGCGGTTGCTATGGGCCCCCATAGCAACGGTGCCTGCCACAGACATCAGAAAAGTGCTTCTCAGCAGCAGCGCGCAACGTCTCGTTCTGGCGCTAACTGTGGGCTAACCGTGAGTGCTAGCTGAAAACCAAAATGACCATGAGCGAGAGGAAGGCTGTGGCTAACCATAAATGTAATTATTTTCCAAATATTGTGAGAAATGACCGAGTTACAGCGATTTAAAAAACACTGTCCCTCCATGAGGCAGATGATTCAGTTTACATTGGTTCCTATGGAGAGAACGGTGCGACTTTGGTCTAAACTGCTGCCTGCCATTTCACTTCAGAAAGAGCTTGGTCTTCAAACTTGGATTCATTTGAATCCCAGGAAATTTGTCTACAATCTGACCAAATTTCATTCCCCTACCATTTATCGTATGGTCGTGAGGGCGATGCGATCGTGAAATTTTCAGGCGGATTTTTCTCCTCTCCTCCACTCTACCAACTGACATCACGCACTCTAACCAGAGCAGATTTTGAGAATTTTCACTTTTTTGAGGACTCACTGATCAAAAACTGTAAATGTCAGCCTGACATAAAATACATTCCTGCGGAGACAAGAAAAATCACTGCGTTTTGATGGTTAAATGAAATTTCTAGGTGAACGTATGGCGAAGCAGTGGCGTTTGGAATAAAGTGGATTTTTTCAACCGATTTTTTTCAGTCCCCATTCATTTTCTATGGGACTTTTGTCGCAGTTTTTTGCGAATAATTCTGCGAAAAAATGACAAATTTCTTAGAAAAGTCATAGCCCGGGATTCCCGATGAAGCCGCACGTTTTGATATATAATTTGTTTTGATTTTCTCAAAGCCCTAGGACGAGTTAGCGACCGAAAAATGGCGGAAACGTGAAGAAAATATAACTAGACAATTCCCGCTGGTGCGGAAATCGTGGGAGGGGCTCGGGATGGGTGCATGTCCGGAGCTGGGCAGGAGAGGGGTATTTTTTGGTCCGTCACAGGCTTTTATTTTGAAATTATCCTGTGCTTATATTTTGAAAGGCAGAGACAGCAAGATCTAACCTGTTGAAAATTTGGGTTGGAGTTACTCTAAAGGCTGTGTGAAGCAGAGAGGTTTAACTGGCGTTTCCAGTCCATCATAGGCTTTTATTTTGAAATTGTGCTGTTCTTTTATTTTGAAAGGCACAGACAGGATGATCTCACCTGGTCAACATTTTAATTGGAGAAACTGTAAAGGCTGTGTGAAGCTGAGAGGTTTAACTGGCATTTCCAGTCTGTCGCAGGCTTTTATTTTGAAATTGTGCTGTGCTTTTATTTTGAAAGGCAGAGACAGGAAGATCTCACCTGGTCAAAATTTGGATTGGAGTTACTGTAAAGCCTGTGAGAAGCTGAGAGGTTTAACTGGCGTTTTCCACTCCGTCGCAGGCTTTTATTTTGAAATTGTGCTGTGCTTTTATTTTGAAAGGCAGAGACAGGAAGATCTCATCTGGTCAACATTTTAATTGGAGTTACTGTAAAGGCTGTGTGAAGCTGAGAGGTTTAACTGGTGTTTTCCGGTGTGTGAAAGGCTTTTATGTTGAAAGTGTGCTGTGCTTTCATTTTGAAAGGCAGAGACAGGAAGATCTCACCTGGTCAAAATTTGGATTGGAGTTACTCTAAAGCAGAGGTATCTAACTCAGTTCCTGGAGGTCCACTATCCTCTATGTTCCAGATGTTTCAATCTTACAACACACCTGATTCAAATGATTAGCCATCATTAAGCTCAGCAGAAGCCTGATAACGAGCCTGATCATTTGAATCAGGTGTGTTGGAACTGAGTTTGACACCCCTGCTGTAAAGGCTGTGTGAAGCTGAGAGGTTTCAGTGATTTTCAGGCTAAAATGCAGCTCCTGTGGAGGTATTGGGTGTGAAGGTGGGTGTGGCCATCCAATGAGTCTGTGTGTGTGCGTCAGACCATGCCTGCGCGTGTGTAAGGGCGGTTGCTATGGGCCCCCATAGCAACGGTGCCTGCCACAGACAGCAGAAAAGTGTTTCTCAGCAGCAGCGCGCAACGTCTCGTTCTGGCGCTAATTGAGGGCTAACCGTGAATGCGAGCTGAAAACCGAAATGACCGTGAGCGAGAGGAAGGCTGTGGCTAACCATAAATGTAATTATTTTCCAAATATTGTGAGAAATGACCGAGTTACAGCGATTTAAAAAACACTGTCCCTCCGTGAGGCAGATGATTCAGTTTACATTGGTTCTTATGGAGAGAACGGTGCGACTTTGGTCTAAACTGCTGCCTGCCATTTCACTTCAGAAAGAGCAAGGTCTTCAAACTTGGATTCATTTGAATCCCAGGAAAATTGTCTGCAATCTGACCAAATTTCATTTTCCTAACTCCTATCGTTTGGTCGTGAGGGCGATGCGATCGGGAAATTTTCAGGCGGATTTTTCACCTCTCCTCCACTCTACCAACTGACATGCCGCACTCTAACCAGAGCAGATTTTGAAAATTTTCACTTTTTTGAGTACTCACTGATCAAAAACTTTAAATCTCAGCCAGACATAAAATACATTCCTGCGGAGACAAGAAAAATCACTACGTTTTGATGGTTAAATGAAGTTTCTAGGTGAACGTATGGCGAAGCAGTGGCGTTTGGAAAAAAGTGGATTTTTTGAGCCGATTTTTTTCGGTCCCCATTCATTTCCTATGGGACTTTTTTTGCAGTTTTTTGCGAATAATTCTGCGATAAAATGACGAATTTCTTAGAAAAGTCATAGCCCGGGATTCCCGATGAAGCCGCACGTTTTGATATATAATTTGTTTTGGTTTTCTCAAAGCCCTAGGACGAGTTAGCGACCGAAAAACGGCGGAAACGTTAATAATAAAAGATAAACGCAGCAGGAGAACAATAGTGGCTCGTGGCTTCGCCACGAGCCACTCTCCTCCCATTGCTTTGCAATGGAGAGGAGAGTGGCTCGTGTCGAAGCCCGAGCCCCTAATAATAAACGCAGCAGGAGAACAATAGTGGCTCGTGGCTTCGCCACGAGCCACTCTCCTCCCATTGCTTTGCAATGGAGAGGAGAGTGGCTCGTGCCGAAGCCCGAGCCCCTAACTAGACAATTCCCGCTGGTGCGGAAATCGTGGGAGGGGCTCGGGATGTGTGCATGTCCGGAGCTGGGCAGGAGAGGGGTATTTTTTGGTCCGTCACAGGCTTTTATTTTGAAATTGTCCTGTGCTTTCATTTTGAAAGGCAGAGACAGGAAGATGTCACCTGGTAAAATTTGGATTGAAGTTACTGTAAAGCAGGGGTGTCAAACTCAGTTCCTGGAGGACCACTATACTCTATGTTTTAGATATGTCCCTCTTCCAACACTCCTGATTAAAATGATCAGCTTATTATTAAGCTCAGCAGAAGCCTGATAACGAGCCTGATCATTTGAATCAGGTGTGTTGGAAGAGGGAAACATGTAAAACATAGAGGATTGGAGTTACTCTAAAGGCTGTGTTAAGCTGAGAGGTTTAACTGGCAAATTGTGCTGTGCTTTCATTTTGAAAGGCAGAGACAGGAAGATTTCACCTGGTCAAAATTTGGATTGGAGTTACTGTAAAGGCTGTGTGAAGCTGAGAAGTTTAACTGGCGTTTCCAGACCGTTGCAGGCTTTTATTTTGAAATTGTGCTGTGCTTTTATTTTGAAAGGCAGAGATGGGAAGATCTCACCTGGTCAAAATTTGGATTGGAGTTACCCCAAAGCAGTCATGTCAAACTCAGTTCCTGGAGGTCCACTATCCTCTATGTTTTAGATGTTTCCCTCTTCCAATACACCAGATTCAAATGAATAGCTTTCATGAAGCTCAGCAGAAGCCTGATAACGAGCCTGATCATTTGTATCAGGTGTGTTGGAACTGAGTTTGACACCCCTGCTCTAAAGGCTGTGTGAAGCTGAGAGGTTTAACTGGCGTTTCCAGTCCGTCACAGGCTTTTATTTTAAAATTGTGCTGTGCTTTTATTTTGAAAGGCAGAGATGGGAAGATCTCACCTGGTCAAAATTTGGATTGGAGTTACCCCAAAGCAGGGGTGTCAAACTCAGTTCCTGGAGGTCCACTATCCTCTATGTTCTAGATGTTTCCTTCTGACAACACACCTGATTCAAATAATCAGCTCATCATGAAGCTCAGCAGAAGCATTATAACGAGCCTGATCATTTGAATCAGGTGTGTTGGAACTGAGTTTGACACCCCTGCTCTAAAGGCTGTGTGAAGCTGAGAGGTTGAACTGATTTTCAGGCTGAAATGCAGCTCCTGTGGAGGTATTGGGTGTGAAGGTGGGCGTGGCACACCAATGAGTCTGTGTGTGTGCGTGCGAACATGCCTGCGCGTGTGTAAGGGCGGTTGCTATGGGCCCCCATAGCAACGGTGCCTGCCACAGACAGCAGAAAAGTGCTTCTCAGCAGCAGCGCGCAACGTCTCGTTCTGGCGCTAACTGTGGGCTAACCGTGAGTGCTAGCTGAAAACCAAAATGACCGTGAGCGAGAGGAAGGCTGTGGCTAACCAGAAATGTAATTATTTTCCAAATATTGTGAGAAATGACCGAGTTACAGCGATTTAAAAAACACTGTCCCTCCATGAGGCAGATGATTCAGTTTACATTGGTTCCTATGGAGAGAACGGTGCGACTTTGGTCTAAACTGCTGCCTGCCATTTCACTTCAGAAAGAGCTAGGTCTTCAAACTTGGATTCATTTGAATCCCAGGAAATTTGTCTACAATCTGACCAAATTTCATTCCCCTAACATTTATGGTTTGGTCGTGAGGGCGATGCGATCGTGAAATTTTCAGGCGGATTTTTCTCCTCTCCTCCACTCTACCAACTGACATCACGCACTCTAACCAGAGCAGATTTTGAGAATTTTCACTTTTTTGAGGACTCACTGATCAAAAACTGTAAATCTCAGCCTGACATAAAATACATTCCTGCGGAGACAAGAAAAATCCCTGCGTTTTGATGGTTAAATGAAGTTTCTTGGTGAACGTATGGCGAAGCAGTGGCGTTTGGAAAACAGTGGATTTTTTTTGTCGATTTTTTTCACTCCCCATTCATTTCCTATGGGACTTTTTTCGCAGTTTTTTGCGAATAATTCTGCGAAAAAATGACGAATGTCTTAGAAAAGTCATAGCCCGGGATTCCCGATGAAGCCGCACGTTTTGATATATAATTTGTTTTGGTTTTCTCAAAGCCCTAGGACGAGTTAGCGACCGAAAAACGGCGGAAACGTTAATAATAACTAGACAATTCCCGCTCGCGGAAATCGTGGGAGGGGCTCGGGATGTGTGCATGTCCGGAGCTGGGCAGGAGAGGGTTATTTTTTGGTCCGTCAAAGGTTTTTATTTTGAAATTGTGCTGTGCTTTTATTTTGAAAGGCACAGACAGGAAGATCTCACCTGGTCAAAATTTGTATTGGAGTTACTTTAAAGGCTGTGTGAAGCTGAGAGGTTTAACTGGCGTTTCCAGTCCGTCGCAGGCTTTTATTTTGAAATTGTGCTGTGCTTTTATTTTGAAAGGCAAGGACAGGAAGATCTCACCTGGTCAACATTTTAATTGGAGTGACTGTGAAGGCTATGTGAAGCTGAGCGGTTTAACTGGAGTTTCCAGTGTGTTACAGGCTTTTATTTCGAAATTGTGCTGTGGTTTTATTTTAAAAGGCAAAGACAGGAAGATCTCACCTGGTCAACATTTGGATTGGAGTTACTCAAAAGGCTGAGTGAAGCTGAGAGGTTTCACTGGCGTTTCCCGTCTGTCACAGGCTTTTATTTTGCAATTGTGCTGTGCTTTTATTTTGAAAGGCAAAGACAAGAAGATCTCACCTGGTCAACATTTGGATTGGAGTTACTCCAAAGCAGGGATGTCAAACTCAGTTCCTGGAGGTCCACTATCCTCTATGTTTTAGATGTTTCCCTCTTCCAACACACCTGATTCAAATAATCAGCTGATCATTAAGCTCAGCAGAAGCATTATAACAAGCCTGATCATTTTAATCAGGTGTGTTGGAAGAGGGAAACCCATAAAACATTGAGGATTGGAGTTACTGTAAAGACTGTATGAAGCTGAGAGGTTTAACTGGCGTTTCCAGTCCGTCGCAGGCTTTTATTTTGAAATTGTGTTGTGCTTTTATTTTGAAAGGCAGAGACAGGAAGATCTCACCTGGCCAACATTTGGATTGGAGTTACTCTAAAGCAGGTGTGTCAAAGTCAGTTTCTGGAGGACCACTATCCTCTATGTTTTTGATGTTTCCCTCTTCCAACACACCTGATTCAAATGATCAGCTCATCATCAAGCACAGCAGAAGCCTGATAACGAGCCTGATCATTTGAATCAGGTGTGTTGGAACTGAGTTTGACACCCCTGCAACAATGGCTGTGTGAAGCTGAGAGGTTGAACTGATTTTCAGGCTGAAATGCAGCTTCTGTGTAGGTATTGGGCGTGAACGTGGGTGTGGCACACCAATGAGTCTGTGTGTGTGCGTGCGAACATGCCTGCGCGTGTGTAAGGGCGGTTGCTATGGGCCCCATAGCAACGGTGCCTGCCACAGACAGCAGAAAAGTGCTTCTCAGCAGCAGCGCGCAACGTCTCATTTTGGCGCTAATTGTGGGCTAACCGTGAACGCTAGCTGAAAACCGAAATGACCGTGAGCGAGAGGAAGGCTGTGGCTTTCCATAAATGTAATTATTTTTCAAATATTGTGAGAAATGACCGAGTTACAGCGATTTAAAAAACACTGTCCCTCCATGAGCCAGAGGATTCAGTTTACATTGGTTCCTATGGAGAGAACGGTGCGACTTTGGTCTAAACTGCTGCCTGCCATTTCACTTCAGAAAGAGCGAGGTCTTCAAACTTGGATTCATTTGAATCCCAGGAAATTTGTCTACAATCTGACCGAATTTCATTCCCCTAACTTTTATCGTTTGGTCGTGAGGGCGATGCGATCGTGAAATTTTCAGGCGAATTTTTCACCTCTCCTCCACTCTACCAACTGACATGCCGCACTCTAACCAGAGCAGATTTTGAGAATTTTCACTTTTTTGAGGACTCACTGATCAAAAACTGTAAATCTCAGCCTGACATAAACTACATTCCTGCGAAGACAAGAAAAATCACTGCGTTTTGATGGTTAAATGAAGTTTCTAGGTGAATGTATGGCGAAGCAGTGGCGTTTGGAAAACAGTGGATTTTTGAAGGCCATTTTTTTTCAGTCCCCATTCATTTCCTATGGGACTTTTTTCGCAGTTTTTTGCGAATAATTCTGCGATAAAATGACGAATGTCTTAGAAAAGTCATAGCACACTATTCCCGATGAAGCCGCACGTTTTGATGTATAATTTGCTTTGGTTTTCTCAAAGGCCTAGGACGAGAAGCGAATCGAAAAATGGCGGAAACGTGAAGAATAATAAACGCCAACAGGAGAACAATAGTGGCTCGGGCTGCATGCTGCAGCCCCGAGCCCCTAATAAAAGATAAACGCAGCAGGAGAACAATAGTGGCTCGTGGCTTCGCCACGAGCCACTCTCCTCCCATTGCTTTGCAATGGAGAGGAGAGTGGCTCGTGTCGAAGCCCGAGCCCCTAACTAGACAATTCCCGCACGCGGAAATCGTGGGAGGGGCTCGGCATGTGTGCATGTCCGGAGAGGCGTATTTCGGCGTTTTCCTGGTCAAAATTTGGATTGGAGTTACTCGCAAGGCTGTGTGAAGTTGAGAGGTTGAACTGGCGTTTTCTGGTTTATCGCAAGCTTTTATTTTGAAATTGTGCTGTGCTTTTATTTTGAAAGGCAGAGATGGGAAGATCTCACCCGGTCAAAATTTGGATTGGAGTTACTGTAAAGCAGGGGTGTCAAACTCAGTTCCTGGAGGACCACTATCTTCTGTGTTCCAGATGTTTCCTTCTTACAACACACCTGATTCAAATCATTAGCTGTCATGAAGCTCAGCAGAAGCCTGATAATGAGCCTGATCATTTGAATCAGGTGTGTTGGAACTGAGTTTGACACCCCTGCTCTAAAGGCTGTGTTGTAAAGGCTGTGTGAAGCTGAGAGGTTTAACTGGCATTTTTGGTCTGTTGCAGGCTTTTATTTTGAAACTGTGCTGTGCTTTTATTTTGAAAGGCAGAGACAGGAAGATCAGACCTGGTTAAAATTTGGATTGGAGAAAAGGCCGTGTGAAGCTGAGAGGTTTAACTGGCGTTTCCAGTCCGTCGCAGGCTTTTATTTTGAAATTGTGCTGTGCTTTTATTTTGAAAGGCAGAGACAGGAAGATCTCACCTGGTCAAAATTTAGATTGGAGTTACTTTAAAGGCTGTATGAAGCTGAGAGGTTTAACTGGCGTTTCCAGTCCGTCACAGGCTTTTATTTTGAAATTTTGCTGTGCTTTTATTTTGAAAGGCAGAGACGGATTGGTCTCACCCGGTCAAAATTTGGATTGGAGTTACTGTAAAGCAGGGGTGTCAAACTCAGTTCCTGGAGGTCCACTATCCTCTGTGTTCTAGATGTTTCCTTCTTACAACACACCTGATTCAAATAATCAGCTCATCATTAATCCCAGCTGAAGCCTGATAACGAGCCTGATCATTTGAATCAGGTGTGTTGGAACTGAGTTTGACACCCCTGCTCTAAAGGCTGTGTGAAGCTGAGAGGTTTAACTGATTTTCAGGCTGAAATGCAGCTCCTGTGGAGGTATTGGGTGTGAAGGTGGGCGTGGCACACCAATGAGTCTGTGTGTGTGCGTGTGAACATGCCTGCGCGTGTGTAAGGGCGGTTGCTAAGGGCCCCCATAGCAACGGTGCCTGCCACAGACAGCAGAAAAGTGCTTCTCAGCAGCAGCGCGCAACGTCTCGTTCTGGCGCTAACTGTGGGCTAACCGTGAGTGCTAGCTGAAAACCAAAATGACCATGAGCGAGAGGAAGGCTGTGGCTAACCATAAATGTAATTATTTTCCAAATATTGTGAGAAATGACCGAGTTACAGCGATTTAAAAAACACTGTCCCTCCATGAGGCAGATGATTCAGTTTACATTGGTTCCTATGGAGAGAACGGTGCGACTTTGGTCTAAACTGCTGCCTGCCATTTCACTTCAGAAAGAGCTAGGTCTTCAAACTTGGATTCATTTGAATCCCAGGAAATTTGTCTACAATCTGACCAAATTTCATTCCCCTACCATTTATCGTATGGTCGTGAGGGCGATGCGATCGTGAAATTTTCAGGCGGATTTTTCTCCTCTCCTCCACTCTACCAACTGACATCACGCACTCTAACCAGAGCAGATTTTGAGAATTTTCACTTTTTTGAGGACTCACTGATCAAAAACTGTAAATGTCAGCCTGACATAAAATACATTCCTGCGGAGACAAGAAAAATCACTGCGTTTTGATGGTTAAATGAAATTTCTAGGTGAACGTATGGCGAAGCAGTGGCGTTTGGAATAAAGTGGATTTTTTCAACCGATTTTTTTCAGTCCCCATTCATTTTCTATGGGACTTTTGTCGCAGTTTTTTGCGAATAATTCTGCGAAAAAATGACAAATTTCTTAGAAAAGTCATAGCCCGGGATTCCCGATGAAGCCGCACGTTTTGATATATAATTTGTTTTGATTTTCTCAAAGCCCTAGGACGAGTTAGCGACCGAAAAATGGCGGAAACGTGAAGAAAATATAACTAGACAATTCCCGCTGATGCGGAAATCGTGGGAGGGGCTCGGGATGGGTGCATGTCCGGAGCAGCGCAGGAGAGGCAAGAAGATCTCACCTGGTCAAAATTTGGATTGGAGTTACTGTAAAGGCTGTGTTAAGCTGAGAGGTTTAACTGGCAAATTGTGCTGTGCTTTTATTTTGAAAGGCAGAGACAGGAAGATCTCACCTGTTCAAAATTTGGATTAGAGTAAAGGCTGTGTGAAGCTGAGAGGTTTAACTGGTGTTTTCAGGCCCATCACAGGCTTTTATTTTGAAATTGTGCTGTGCTTTTACTTTGAAAGGGAAAGACAGGAAGATCTCACCTGGTCAAAATTTGGATTGGAGTTACTCCAAAGATGGGGTGTGAAACTGAGTTCCTGGAGGTCCACTATCCTCTATGTTCCAGATGTTTCCTTCTTACAACACACCTGATTCAAATGATTAGCTCATCATTAAGCTCAGCAGAAGCCTGATAACGAGCCTGATCATTTGAATCAGGTGTGTTGGAACTGAGTTTGACACCCCTGCTGTAAAGGCTGTGTGAAGCTGAGAGGTTGAACTGATTTTCAGGCTGAAATGCAGCTCCTGTGGAGGTATTGGGTGTGAAGGTGGGTGTGGCACTCCAATGAGTCTGTGTGTGTGCGTGGGAGCATGCCTGCGCGTGTGTAAGGGCGGTTGCTATGGGCCCCATAGCAACGGTGCCTGCCACAGACAGCAGAAAAGTGCTTCTCAGCAGCAGCGCGCAACGTCTCGTTCTGGCGCTAATTGTGGGCTAACCGTGAATGCTAGCTGAAAACTAAAATGACCGTGAGCGAGAGGAAGGCCGTGGCTTTCCATAAATGTAATTATTTTCCAAATATTGTGAGAAATGACCGAGTTACAGCGATTTAAAAAAACACTGTCCCTCCATGAGGCAGATGATTCAGTTTACATTGGTTCTAATGGGGAGAAGGGTGCGACTTTGGTCTAAACTGCTGCCTGCCATTTCCCTTCAGATAGAGCGAGATCTTCAAACTTGGATTCATTTGAATCTCAGGAAAATTGTCTACAATCTGACCGAATTTCATTCCCCTAACATTTATCGTTTGGTCGTGAGGGCGATGCGATCGTGAAATTTTCAGGCGGATTTTTCACCTCTCCTCCACTCTACCAACTGACATGCCGCACTCTAACCAGAGCAGATTTTGAAAATTTTCACTTTTTTGAGGACTCACTGATCAAAAACTGTAAATCTCAGCCAGACATAAAATACATTCCTGCGGAGACAAGAAAAATCACTGCGTTTTGATGGTTAAATGAAGTTTCTAGGTGAACGTATGGCGAAGCAGTGGCGTTTGGAAAAAAGTGGATTTTTTGAGCCGATTTTTTTCGGTCCCCATTCATTTTCAATGGGACTTTTTTGGCTGTTTTTTGCGAATAATTCTGCGATAAAATGACGAATTTCTTAGAAAAGTCATAGCCCGGGATTCCCGATGAAGCCGCACGTTTTGATATATAATTTGTTTTGGTTTTCTCAAAGCCCTAGGACGAGTTAGCGACCGAAAAACGGCGGAAACGTGAAGAATAAAAGAGAATAGACGCCAACAGGAGAACAATAGTGGCTCGTGGCTTCGCCACGAGCCACTCTCCTCCCATTGCTTTGCAATGGAGAGGAGAGTGGCTCGTGTCGAAGCCCGAGCCCCTAACTAGACAATTCCCGCTCGCGGAAATCGTGGGAGGGGCTCGGGATGTGTGCATGTCCAGAGAGGCGTATTTCCGCGTTTTCCAGCCCATAACAGGCATTTATTTTGAAGTTGTTCCGTGCTTTTATTTTGAAAGCAAGAGACAGCAAGATCTCACCTGGTCAAAATTTGGATTGGAGTTACTGTAAAGGCTGTGTGAAGCTGAGAGGATTAACTGGCGTTTTCCAGTCCGTCCATCGCAGGCTTTTATTTTGAAATTGTGCTGTGCTTTTATTTTGAAAGGAAGAGATGGGAAGATCTCACCTGGTGAACATTTGGATTTAAGTTACTGTAAAGGCTGTGTGAAGCTGAGAGGTTTAACTGGCGCTTTCAGTCCGTCGAAGGCTTTTATTTTGAAATTGTGCTGTGCTTTTATTTTGAACGGCAGAGACAGGAAGATGTCACCTGGTCAAAATTTAGATTGGAGTTACTCAAAAGGCTGTGTGAAGCTGAGAGGTTTAACTGGCGCTTTCAGTCCGTCGAAGGCTTTTATTTTGAAATTGTGCTGTGCTTTTATTTTGAAAGGCAAAGACAGGAAGATCTCACCTGGTCAAAATTTGGATTGGAGTTACTCTAAAGCAGGGGTGTCTAACTCAGTTCCTGGAGGTCCACTATCCTCTATGTTCTAGATGTTTCCATCTTACAACACACCTGATTCAAATGATTAGCCATCATTAAGCTCAGCAGAAGCCTGATAACGAGCCTGATCATTTGAATCAGGTGTGTTGGAACTGAGTTTGACACCCCTGCTCTCAAGGCTGTGTGAAGCTGAGAGTTTGAACTGAATTTCAGGCTGAAATTCAGCTTCTGTGTAGGTATTGGGCGTGAAGGTGGGTGTGGCACACCAATGAGTCTGTGTGTGTGCGTGGGAGCATGCCTGCGCGTGTGTAAGGGCGGTTGCTATGGGCCCCATAGCAACGGTGCCTGCCACAGACAGCAGAAAAGTGCTTCTCAGCAGCAGCGCGCAACGTCTCGTTCTGGCGCTAATTGTGGGCTAACCGTTAATGCTAGCTGAAAACCGAAATGACCGTGAGCGAGAGGAAGGCCGTGGCAAACCATAAATGTAATTATTTTCCAAATATTGTGAGAAATGACCGAGTTACAGCGATTTAAAAAACACTGTCCCTCCATGAGGCAGATGATTCAGTTTACATTGGTTCCTATGGAGAGAACGGTGCGACTTTGCTCTAAACTGCTGCCTGCCATTTATCTTCAGAAAGAGCTAGGTCTTCAAACTTGGATTCATTTGAATCCCAGGAAAATTGTTTACAATCTGACCAAATTTCATTCCCCTAACATTGATGGTTTGGTCGTGAGGGCGATGCGATCGTGAAATTTTCAGGCAGATTTTTCTCCTCTCCTCCACTCTACCAACTGACATGCCGCACTCTAACCTGAGCAGATTTTGAGAATTTTCACTTTTTTGAGGACTCACTGATCAAAAACGATAAATCTCAGCCTGACAGAAAATACATTCCTGCGGAGACAAGAAAAATCCCTGCGTTTTGATGGTTAAATGAAGTTTCTTGGTGAACGTATGGCGAAGCAGTGGCGTTTGGAAAACAGTGGATTTTTTTTGTCGATTTTTTTCACTCCCCATTCATTTCCTATGGGACTTTTTTCGCAGTTTTTTGCGAATAATTCTGCGATAAAATGACGAATGTCTTAGAAAAGTCATAGCCCGGGATTCCCGATGAAGCCGCACGTTTTGATATATATTTTGCTTTGGTTTTCTCAAAGCCCTAGGACTAGTTAGCGACCGAAAAACGGCGGAAACGTGAATAATAAAACGGAATAAACGCAGCAGGAGAACAATAGTGGCTCGTGGCTTCGCCACGAGCCACTCTCCTCCCATTGCTTTGCAATGGAGAGGAGAGTGGCTCGTGTCGAAGCCCGAGCCCCTAATAATAAACGCAGCAGGAGAACAATAGTGGCTCGTGGCTTCGCCACGAGCCACTCTCCTCCCATTGCTTTGCAATGGAGAGGAGAGTGGCTCGTGCCGAAGCCCGAGCCCCTAACTAGACAATTCCCGCTCGCGGAAATCGTGGGAGGGGCTCGGGATGTGTGTATGTCCGGACCTGGGCAGGAGAGGGGTATTTTTTGGTCCGTCACAGGCTTTTATTTTGAAATTGTGCTGTGCTTTTATTTTGAAAGGCAGAGACAGGAAGATCTCACCTGGTCAAAATTGGAGTTATTTTAAAGGCTGTGTGAAGCTGAGAGGTTTAACTGGTGTTTTCAGGCCCATCGCGGGCTTTTATTTTGAAATTGTGCTGTGCTTTTATTTTGAACGGGAAAGACCGGAAGATCTCACCTGGTCAACATTTGGATTGGAGTTACTCTAAAGGCTGTGTGAAGCTGAGAGGTTTAACTGGAGTTTTCAGTCCGTCGCAGGCTTTTATTTTGAAATTGTGGTGGGCTTTTATTTTGAAGGAGAGACAGGAAGATCTCACCTGGTCAAAATTTGGATTGCAGTTACTGTAAAGGCTGTGTGAAACTGTGAAGTTTAACTGGCAAATTGTGCTGTGTTTTTATTTTGAAAGGCAGAGACAGGAAGATTCACCTGGTCAAAATTTGGATTGGAGTTACTGTGAAGGCTGTGTGAAGCTGAGAGGTTTAACTGGCGTTTCCAGTCCGTCACAGGCTTTAATTTTAAAATTGTGCTGTGCTTTTATTTTGAAAGGCAGAGATGGGAAAATCTCACCTGGTCAAAATTTGGATTGGAGTTACCCCAAAGCAGGGGTGTCAAACTCAGTTCCTGGAGGTCCACTATCCTCTGTGTTCTAGATGTTTCCTTCTTATAACACACCTGATTCAAATGATAGGCTATCATGAAGCTCAGCAGAAGCCTGATAACGAGCCTGATCATTTGAATCAGGTGTGTTGGAACTGAGTTTGACACCCCTGCTCTAAAGGCTGTGTGAAGCTGAGAGTTTGAACTGATTTTCAGGCTGAAATTCAGCTTCTGTTCAGGTATTGGGCGTGAAGGTGGGTGTGGCACACCAATGAGTCTGTGTGTGTGCGTGGGAGCATGCCTGCGCGTGTGTAAGGGCGGTTGCTATGGCCCCCATAGCAACGGTGCCTGCCACAGACAGCAAAAAAGTGCTTCTCAGCAGCAGCGCGCAACGTCTCGTTCTGGCGCTAATTGTGGGCTAACCGTGAATGCTAGCTGAAAACTGAAATGACCGTGAGCGAGAGGAAGGCCGTGGCTTTCCATAAATGTAATTATTTTTCAAATATTGTGAGAAATGACCGAGTTACAGCGATTTAAAAAACACTGTCCCTCCATGAGGCAGATGATTCAGTTTACATTGGTTCCTATGGAGAGAACGGTGCGACTTTGGTCTAAACTGCTGCCTGCCATTTCTCTTCAGAAAGAGCTAGGTCTTCAAACTTGGATTCATTTGAATCCCAGGAAAATTGTCTACAATCTGACCAAATTTCATTCCCCTAACATTTATCGTTTGGTCGTGAGGGCGATGCGATCTTGAAATTTTCAGGCGGATTTTTCTCCTCTCCTCCACTCTACCAACTGACATGCCGCACTCTAACCAGAGCAGATTTTGAGAATTTTCACTTTTTTGAGGACTCACTGATGAAAAAGTATAAATCTCAGCCTGACATAAAATACATTCCTGCGGAGACAAGACGAATCCCTGCGTTTTGATGGTTAAATGAAGTTTCTAGGTGAACGTATGGCGAAGCAGTGGCGTTTGGAAAAAAGTGGATTTTTTCAGCCAATTTTTTTCCGTCCCCATTCATTTCCTATGGGACTTTTTTCGCAGTTTTTTGCGAATAATTCTGCGATAAAATGACGAATGTCTTAGAAAAGTCATAGCACACTATTCCCGATGAAGCCGCACATTTTGATATATAATTTGCTTTGGTTTTCTCAAAGCCCTAGGACGAGAAGCGAATCGAAAAACGGCGGAAACGTGAAAAATAAAATGGAATAAACGCAGCAGGAGAACAATAGTGGCTCGGGCTGCATACTGCAGCCCCGAGCCCCTAACTAGACAATTCCCGCTGGTGCGGAAATCGTGGGAGGGGCTCGGGATGTGTGCATGTCCGGAGAGGCGTATTTCGGCGTTTTCCAGTCCATTGCAGGCTTTTATTTTGAAATTGTGCTGTGCTTTTATTTTGAAAGGCAGAGACAGGAAGATCTCACCAAGTCAAAATTTGGATTGGAGTTACTGTACAGGCTGTATGAAGCTGAGAGGTTTAACTGGCATTTGAAGTTCATGGCAGGCTTTTATTTTGAAATTTTGCTGTGCTTTTGTTTTGAAAGGCAGAGACAGGAAGATCTCACCTGGTCAAAATTTGAATTGGAGTTACTCTAAAGGCTGTGTGAAGCTGAGAGGTTTAACTGGCAAATTGTGCTGTGCTTTTATTTTGAAAGGCAGAGACAGGAAGATCTCACCTGGTCAAAATTTGGATTGGAGTTATTGTAAAGGCTGTGTGAAGCTGAGAGGTTTAACTGGTGTTTTCAGGCCCATCGCAGGCTTTTATTTTGAAATTGTGCTGTGCTTTTATTTTGAAAGGGAAAGACAGGAAGATCTCATCTGGTCAACATTTGGATTGGAGTTACTCTAAAGCAGGGGTGTCAAACTCAGTTCATGGAGGTCCACTATCCTCTATGTTTTACATGTTTCCCTCTTCCAACACACCTGTTTCAAATAATGAGCTCATCATCAAGCTCAGCAGAAGCCTGATAACGAGCCTGATCATTTGAATCAGGTGTGTTGGAACTGAGTTTGACACCCCTGCTCTAAAGGCTGTGTGAAGCTGAGAGGTTTCAGTGATTTTCAGGCTGAAATGCAGCTCCTGTGGAGGTATTGGGTGTGAAGGTGGGCGTGGCACACCAATGAGTCTGTGTGTGTGCGTGCGAACATGCCTGCGCGTGTGTAAGGGCGGTTGCTATGGGCCCCCATAGCAACGGTGCCTGCCACAGACAGCAGAAAAGTGCTTCTCAGCAGCAGCGCGCAACGTCTCGTTCTGGCGCTAACTGTGGGCTAACCGTGAATGCCAGCTGAAAACTAAAATGACCGTGAGCGAGAGGAAGGCTGTGGCTTTCCATAAATGTAATTGTTGTCCAAATATTGTGAGAAATGACCGAGTTACAGCGATTTAAAAAACACTGTCCCTCCATGAGCCAGATGATTCAGTTTACATTGGTTCTTATGGAGAGAACGGTGCGACTTTGGTCTAAACTGCTGCCTGCCATTTCACTTCAGAAAGAGCTAGGTCTTCAAACTTGGATTCATTTGAATCCCAGGAAAATTGTTTACAATCTGACCAAATTTCATTCCCCTAACATTTATCGTTTGGTCGTGATGGCGATTCGTTCGTGAAATTTTCAGGCGGATTTTTCACCTCTCCTCCACTCTACCAACTGACATGCCGCACTCTAAACAGAGCAGATTTTGAGAATTTTCACTTTTTTAAAGACTCACAGATGAAAAACTGTAAATGTCAACCTGACATAAAATACATCCCTGCGGAGACGAGAAAAATCACTGCGTTTTGATGGTTAAATGAAGTTTCTGGGTGAACGTATGACGAAGCAGTGGCGTTTGGAAAAAAGTGAATTTTTTCTGGCGATTTTTTTCACTCCCCATTCATTTTCTATGGGACTTTTTGCGCAGTTTTTTGCGAATAATTCTGCGAAAAAATGACGAATGTCTTAGAAAAGTCATAGCACACTATTCCCGATGAAGCCGCACGTTTTGATATATAATTTATTTTGGTTTTCTCAAAGCCCTAGGACTAGTTAGCGACCGAAAAACGGCGGAAACGTGAAGAAAAAGAAAAGATAAACGCAGCAGGAGAACAATAGTGGCTCGTGGCTTCGCCACGAGCCACTCTCCTCCCATTGCTTTGCAATGGAGAGGAGAGTGGCTCGTGTCGAAGCCCGAGCCCCTAACTAGACAATTCCCGCACGCGGAAATCGTGGGAGGGGCTCGGGATGTGTGCATGTCCGGAGCTGGGCAGGAGAGGGGTATTTTTCGGTCCGTCACAGGCTTTTATTTTGAAATTGTGCTGTGCTTTTATTTTGAAAGGCAGAGACAGGAAGATCAGACCTGGTTAAAATTTGGATTGGAGTAAAGGCTGTGTGAAGCTGAGAGATTTAACTGGAGTTTTCAGTCCGTCGCAGGCTTTTATTTTGAAATTGTGCTGTGCTTTTATTTTGAAGAAGAGACAGGAAGATCTCACCTGGTCAAAATTTGGATTGGAGTTACTGTAAAGGCTGTGTGAAACTGAGAAGTTTAACTGGCAAATTGTGCTGTGCTTTTATTTTGAAAGGCAGAGACAGGAAGATCTCACCTGGTCAAAATTTGGATTGGAGTTACTGTAAAGGCTGTGTAAAGCTGAGAAGTCAAACAGGCAAATTGTGCTGTGCTTTTATTTTGAGAGGAAGAGACAGGAAGACCAGACCTGGTCAAAATTTGGATTGGAGTTACTCTAAAGGCTGTGTGAAGCTGAGAGGTTTAACTGGCAAATTGTGCTTTAAAGTAATTTTGAAAGGCAGAGACAGGAAGATCTCACCTGGTCAAAATTTGTATTGGAGTTACTATAAAGGCTGTGTGAAGCTGAGAGGTTTAACTGGCATTTCCAGTGTGTCGCAGGCTTTTATTTTGAAATTGTGCTCTGCTTTTATTTTGAAAGGCAAAGACAGGTAGATTTCACCCTGTCAAAATTTGGATTGGAGTTACCCCAAACCAGGGGTGTCAAACTCAGTTCCTGGAGGTCCACTATCCTCTGTGTTTTAGATGTTTACCTCTTCCAACACACCTGATTCAAATGATCAGCTCATCATGAAGCTCTGCAGAAGCCTGATAACAAGCCTGATCATTTGAATCAGGTGATTTGGAACAGGGAAACATCTAAAACATAGAGGATTGGAGTTACTCTAAAGGCTGAGTGAAGCTGAGAGGTTTAACTGGCGTTTCCAGTCCGTCACAGGCTTTCATTTTAAAATTGTGCTGTGCTTTTATTTTGAAAGGCAGAGATGGGAAGATCTCACCTGGTCAAAACTTGGATTGGAGTTACTATAAAGGCTGTGTGAAGCTGAGATGTTTAACTGGCATTTCCAGTCTGTCGCAGGCTTTTATTCTGAAATTGTGCTGTGCTTTTATTTTGAAAGGCAGAGACAGGAAGATCTCACCTGGTCAAAATTTGGATTGGAGTTACTCTAAAGGCTGTGTGAAGCTGAGAGGTTTAACAGGCGTTTCCAGTACCTTGCAGGCTTTTATTTTGAAATTGTGCTGTGCTTTTATTTTGAAAGGCACAGACAGCAAGATCTCACCTGGTCAAAATTTGGATTGGAGTTACTGTAAAGGCTGTGTGAAGCTGAGAGGTTTAACTGGAGTTTCCAGTCTGTTGCAGGCTTTTATTTTGAAATTGTGCTGTGCTTTTATTTTGAAAGTCAAAGACAGGAAGATCTCACCTGGTCAACATTTGGATTGGAGTTACTCTAAAGCAGGGGTGTCAAACTCAGTTCCTGGAGGCCCACTATCCTCTTTGTTCTAGATGTTTCCATCTTACATCATAAAGCTCAGCAGAAGCCTGATAACGAGCCTGATCATTTGAATCAGGTGTGTTGGAACTGAGTTTGACAGCCCTGCTCTAAAGGATATGTGAAGCTGAGAGGTTTAACTGATTTTCAGGCTGAAATGCAGCTCCTGTGGAGGTATTGGGTGTGAAGGTGGGTGTGGCACTCCAATGAGTCTGTGTGTGTGCGTGAGACCATGCCTGCGTGTGTGTAAGGGCGGTTGCTATGGGCCCCCATAGCAACGGTGCCTGCCACAGACAGCAGAAAAGTGCTTCTCAGCAGCAGCGTGCAACCTCCCGTTCTGGCGCTAATTGTGGGCTAACCGTGAATGCTAGTTGAAAACCGAAATGACCGTGAGCGAGAGGAAGGCTGTGGCTAACCATAAATGTAATTATTTTCCAAATATTGTGAGAAATGACCGAGTTACAGCGATTTAAAAAACACTGTCCCTCCATGAGCCAGATGATTCAGTTTACATTGGTTCTAATGGGGAGAACGGTGCGACTTTGGTCTAAACTGCTGCCTGCCATTTCACTTCAGAAAGAGCTAGGTCTTCAAACTTGGATTCATTTGAATCCCAGGAAAATTGTTTACAATCTGACCAAATTTCATTCCCCTAACTTTTATGGTTTGGTCGTGAGGGCGATGCGATCGGGAAATTTTCAGGCGGATTTCTCTCCTCTCCTCCACTCTACCAACTGACATGCCGCACTCTAACCAGAGCAAATTTTGAGAATTTTCACTTTTTTGAGGACTCACTGATCAAAAACTGTAAATCTCAGCCTGACATAAACTACATTCCTGCGGAGACAAGAAAAATCACTGCGTTTTGATGGTTAAATGAAGTTTCTAGGTGACCGTATGGCGAAGCAGTGGCGTTTGGAAAAAAGTGGATTTTTTGAGCCGAATTTTTTCACTCCCCATTCATTTTCTATGGGACTTTTTTCGCAGTTTTTTGCGAATAATTCTGCGAAAAAATGACGAATGTCTTAGAAAAGTCATAGCACACTATTCCCGATTAAGCCGCACGTTTTGATATATAATTTGTTTTGGTTTTCTCAAAGGCCTAGGACGAGTTACGAATCGAAAAACGGCGGAAACGTGAAGAAAAGACTATAATAAACGCAGCAGGAGAACAATAGTGGCTCGGGCTGCATGCTGCAGCCCCGAGCCCCTAATAAAATACTAGACAATTCCCGCTCGCGGAAATCGTGAGAGGGGCTCGGGATCGGTGCATGTCCTGAGAGGCGTATTTTGGTGTATTCCGGTCCATAGCAGGCTTTTATGTTGAAATTATGCTTTGCTTTTATTTTGAAAGGCAGAGACAGGAAGATCAGACGTGGTCAAAATTTTGATTGGAGTTACTCTAAAGGCTGTGTGAAGCTGAGAGGTTTAACTGGCGTTTCCAGTCTGTAGCAGGCTTTTATTTTGAAATTGTGCTGTGCTTTTATTTTGAAAGGCAGAGACAGGAAGATCTCACCTGGTCAACATTTGGATTGGAGTTACTGTAAAGGCTGTGTGAAGCTGAGATGTTGAACTGGCATTTCCAGTCTGTCGCAGGCTTTTATTTAGAAATTGTGCTGTGCTTGTATTTTGAAAGGCAGAGACAGGAAGATCTCACCTGGTCAAAATTTGGATTGGAGTTATTGTAAAGGCTGTGTGAAGCTGAGAGGTTTAACTGGCGTTTCCAGTCTGTAGCAGGCTTTTATTTTGAAATTTTGCCGTGCTTTTATTTTGAAAGGCAGAGACAGGAAGATCTCACCTGGTCAACATTTGGATTGGAGTTACTCTAAAGCAGGGGTGTCTAACTCAGTTCCTGGAGGTCCACTATCCTCTATGTTCCAGATGTTTCCTTCTTCCAACACACCTGATTCAAATAATCAGCTCATCATCAAGCTCAGCAGAAGCCTGATAACGAGCCTGATCATTTGAATCAGGTGTGTTGGAACTGAGTTTGACATCCCTGCTCTAAAGGCTGTGTGAAGCTGAGAGGTTGAACTGATTTTCAGGCTGAAATGCAGCTCCTGTGGAGGTATTGGGTGTGAAGGTGGGTGTGGCACACCAATGAGTCTGTGTGTGTGCGTGCGACCATGCCTGCGCGTGTGTAAGGGCGGTTGCTATGGGCCCCCATAGCAACGGTGCCTGCCACAGACAGCAGAAAAGTGCTTCTCAGCAGCAGCGCGCAACGTCTCGTTCTGGCGCTAATTGTGGGCTAACCGTGAATGCTAGCTGAAAACTAAAATGACCGTGAGCGAGAGGAGGGCTGTGGCTTTGCATAAATGTAATTATTTTCCAAATATTGTGAGAAATGACCGAGTTACAGCGATTTAAAAAACACTGTCCCTCCATGAGGCAGATGATTCAGTTTACATTGGTTCCTATGGAGAGAAGGGTGCGACTTTTGTCTAAACTGCTGCCTGCCATTTCACTTCAGAAAGAGCTAGGCCTTCAAACTTGGATTCATTTGAATCCCAGGAAATTTGTCTACAATCTGACCAAATTTCATTCCCCTACCATTTATGGTTTGGTCGTGAGGGCGATGCGATCGGGAAATTTTCAGGCGGATTTTTCACCTCTCCTCCACTCTACCAACTGACATGCCGCACTCTAACCAGAGCAGATTTTGAGAATTTTCACTTTTTTGAGGACTCACTGATCAAAAACTGTAAATGTCAGCCTGACATAAAATACATTCCTGCGAAGACAAGAAAAATCACTGCGTTTTGATGGTTAAATGAAGTTTCTAGGTGAACGTATGGCGAAGCAGTGGCGTTTGGAAAACAGTGGATTTTTTGAGCCGATTTTTTTCACTCCCCATTCATTTCCTATGGGACTTTTTTCGCAGTTTTTTGCGAATAATTCTGCGAAAAAATGACGAATGTCTTAGAAAAGTCATAGCACACTATTCCCGATGAAGCCGCACGTTTTGATATATAATTTGCTTTGATTTTCTCAAAGCCCTAGGAGGAGAAGCGAATCGAAAAACGGCGGAAACGTGAGGAATAATAAAAGAGAACTAGACAATTCCCGCTCGCGGAAATCGTGGGAGGGGCTCGGGATGTGTGCATGTCCAGAGCAGCATGGGATAGGCATATTTACTCTAAAGGCTGTGTGAAGGTGAGAGGTTTAACTGGCGTTTCCAGTCTGTCGCAGGCTTTTATTTAGAAATTGTGCTGTGCTTTCATTTTGAAAGGCAAAGACAAGAAGATCTCACCTGGTCAAAATTTCAATTGCAGTTACTGTAAAGGCTGTGTGAAGCTGAGAGGTTTAACTGGTGTTTCCAGTCTGTCGCAGGCTTTTATTTTGAAATTGTGCTGTGCTTTTATTTTGAAAGGCAGAGACAAGAAGATCTCACCTGGTCAAAATTTGGATTGGAGTTACTCAAAAGGCTGTGTGAAGCTGAGAGGTTTAACTGGCAAATTGTGCTGTGCTTTTATTTTGAAAGGCAGAGACAGGAAGATCTCACCTGTTCAAAATTTAGATTGGAGTTACTGTTAAGGCTTTATCAAGCTGAGAGGTTTAACTGGCGTTTCCAGTCCGTCGCAGGCTTTTATTTTGAAATTGTTGTGTGCTTTTATTTTGAAAGGCAAAGACAGGAAGATCTCACCTGGTCAACATTTTAATTGGAGTTACTGTGAAGGCTGTGTCAAGCTGAGCGGTTTAACTGGAGTTTCCAGTGTGTTACAGGCTTTTATTTTGAAATTGTGCTGTGCTTTTATTTTAAAAGGCAAAGACAGGAAGATCTCAGCTGGTCAATATTTGGATTGGAGTTACTCAAAAGGCTGAGTGAAGCTGAGAGGTTTCACTGTCGTTTCCAGTCTGTCACAGGCTTTTATTTTGCAATTGTGCTGTGCTTTTATTTTGAAAGGCAAAGACAAGAAGATTTCACCTGGTCAACATTTGGATTGGAGTTACCCCAAAGCAGGGATGTCAAACTCAGTTCCTGGAGGTCCACTATCCTCTGTGTTCTAGATGTTTCCTTCTTACAACACACCTGATTCAAATAATCAGCTCATCATCAAGCTCAGCAGAAGCCTGATAACGAGCCTGATCATTTGAATCAGGTGTGTTGGAACTGAGTTTTACAGCCCTGCTCTAAAGGCTGTGTCAAGCTGAGAGGTTTCAGTGATTTTCAGGATGAAATGCAGCTCCTGTGGAGGTATTGGGTGTGAAGGTGGGTGTGCCACACCAATGAGTCTGTGTGTGTGCGTGGGACCATGCCTGCGCGTGTGTAAGGGCGGTTGCTATGGGCCCCCATAGCAACGGTGCCTGCCACAGACAGCAGAAAAGTGCTTCTCAGCAGCAGCGCGCAACGTCTCGTTCTGGCGCTAACTGTGGGCTAACCGTGAATGCTAGCTGAAAACCGAAATGACCGTGAGCGAGAGGAAGGCTGTGGCTAACCATAAATGTAATTATTTTCCAAATATTGTGAGAAATGACCGAGTTACAGCGATTTAAAAAACACTGTCCCTCCATGAGGCAGATGAATCAGTTTACATTGGTTCCTATGGAGAGAACGGTGCAACTTTGGTCTAAACTGCTGCCTGCCATTTGACTTCAGAAAGAGCTAGGTCTTCAAACTTGGATTCATTTGAATCCCAGGAAAATTGTTTACAATCTGACCAAATTTCATTCCCCTAACACTTATCGTTTGGTCGTGAGGGCGATGCGATCGGGAAATTTTCAGGCGGATTTTTCACCTCTCCTCCACTCTACCAACTGACATGCCGCACTCTAACCAGAGCAGATTTTGAGAATTTTCACTTTTTTGAGGACTCACTGATCAAAAACTGTAAATCTCAGCCTGACATAAAATACATTCCTGCGGAGACAAGAAAAATCACTGCGTTTTGATGGTTAAATGAAGTTTCTAGGTGAACGTATGGCGAAGCAGTGGCGTTTGGAAAAAAGTGGATTTTTTAAGCCGATTTTTTTCACTCCCCATTCATTTCCAATGGGACTTTTTTCGCAGTTTTTTGCGAATAATTCTGCGACAAAATGACGAATTCCTTAGAAAAGTCATAGCACACTATTCCCGATGAAGCCGCACGTTTTGATATATAATTTGCTTTGGTTTTCTCAAAGCCCTAGGAGGAGAAGCGAATCGAAAAACGGCGGAAACGTGAAGAAAAGAGAATAATAAACGCTTTTTTCACAGGAGAACAATAGTGGCTCGTGGCTTCGCCACGAGCCACTCTCCTCCCATTGCTTTGCAATGGAGAGGAGAGTGGCTCGTGTCGAAGCCCGAGCCCCTAATAAACGCCACAGGAGAACAATAGTGGCTCGTGGCTTCGCCACGAGCCACTCTCCTCCCATTGCTTTGCAATGGAGAGGAGAGTGGCTCGTGTCGAAGCCCGAGCCCCTAACTAGACAATTCCCGCTGGTGCGGAAATCGTGGGAGGGGCTCGGGATGTGTGCATGTCCGGAGAGGCGTATTTATTCTAACGGCTGTGTGAAGCTGAGAGGTTTTGGTGACATTTTCCGGTCCGTCACAGACTTTAATTTTAAAATTGTGCTGTGCTTTTATTTTCAAAGGCAGAGACATGAAGATCTCACCTGGTCAAAATTTGGACTGGAGATACTCTAAAGGCTGTGTGAAGCTGAGAGGTTGAACTGGCAAATTGTGCAGTGCTTTTAATTTGAAAGGCAGAGACAGGAAGATCTGACCTGGTCAAAATTTGGATTGGAGTTACTGTAAAGCTGGGGTGTCAAATTCCTGGAAGACCACTATCCTCTATGTTCCAGATGTTTCCTTCTTACAACACACCTGATTCAAATGATTAGCTATCATTAAGCTCAGCAGAAGCCTGATAACGAGCCTGATCATTTGTATCAGGTGTGTTGGAACTGAGTTTGACACCCCTGTTCGAAAGGCTGTGTGAAGCTGAGATGTTGAACTGGCGTTTCCAGTCTGTCGCAGGCTTTTATTTAGAAATTGTGCTGTGCATTTATTTTGAAAGGCAGAGACAGGAAGATCTCACTGGGTCAAAATTTGGATTGGAGTTACTGTAAAGGCTGTGTGAAGCTGAGATGTTTAACTGGCATTTCCAGTCTGTCGCAGGCTTTTATTTTGAAATTGGGCTGTGCTTTTATTTTGAAAAGCAGAGACAGGAAGACCTCACCTAGTCAAAATTTGGATTGGAGTTACTCTAAAGGCTGTGAATTTGAGAGGTCTAACTGGCAAATTGTGCTGTGCTTTTATTTTGAAAGGCAGAGACAGGAAGATCTCACCTGGTCAACATTTGGATTGGAGTGACTCTAAAGCAGGGGTCTCAAAGTCAGTTCCTGGAGGACCACTATCCTCTGTGTTCCAGATGTTTCCTTCTTACAACACACCTGATTCAAATGATTAGCCATCATTAAGCTCAGCAGAAGCCTGATAACGAGGCTGATCATTTGTATCAGGTGTGTTGGAACTGAGTTTGACACTCCTGCTCTAAAGGTTGTGTGAAGCTGAGAGGTTGAACTGGTGTTTTCAGGCCCATCGAAGGCTTTTATTTTGAAATTGTGCTGTGCTTTTATTTTGAACGGCAAAGACAGGAAGATCTCACCTGGTCAACATTTGGATTGGAGTTACTCTAAGGCAGGGGTGTCAAACTCTGTTCCTGGAGGTCCACTATCCTCTATGTTTTAGATGTTTCCCTCTTCCAACACACCTGATTCAAATAATCAGCTCATCATCAAGCACAGCAGAAGCCTGATAACGAGCCTGATCATTTGAATCAGGTGTGTTGGAACTGAGTTTGACACCCCTGCTCTAAAGGCTGTGTGAAGCTGAGAGGTTGAACTGATTTTCAGGCTGACATGCAGCTCCTGTGGAGGTATTGGGTGTGAAGGTGGGTGTGGCACTCCAATGAGTCTGTGTGTGTGCGTGGGACCATGCCTGCGCGTGTGTAAGGGCGGTTGCTATGGGCCCCATAGCAACGGTGCCTGCCACAGACAGCAAAAAAGTGCTTCTCAGCAGCAGCGCGCAACGTCTCGTTCTGGCGCTAACTGTGGGCTAACCGTGAATGCTAGCTGAAAACCGAAATGACCGTGAGCGAGAGGAAGGCTGTGGCTTTCCATAAATGTAATTATTTTCCAAATATTCTGAGAAATGACCGAGTTACAGCGATTTAAAAAACACTGTCCCTCCATGAGGCAGATGATTCAGTTTACATTGGCTCTTATGGAGAGAACGGTGCAACTTTTGTCTAAACTGCTGCCTGCCATTTCACTTCAGAAAGAGCTGGGTCTTCAAACTTGGATTCATTTGAACCCCAGGAAATTTGTCTACAATCTGACCAAATTTCATTCCCCTGACATTTATCGTTTGGTCGTGAGGGCGATGCGATCGTGAAATTTTCAGGCGGATTTTTCACCTCTCCTCCACTCTACCAACTGACATGCCGCACTCTAACCAGAGCAGATTTTGAGAATTTTCACTTTTTTGAGGACTCACTGATCAAAAACTGTAAATCTCAGCCTGACATAAAATACATTCCTGCGGAGACAAGAAAAATCACTGCGTTTTGATGGTTAAATGAAGTTTCTAGGTGAACGTATGGCGAAGGAGTGGCGTTTGGAAAATAGTGGATTTTTTGAGCCGATTTTTTTCGCTCCCCATTCATTTTCTATGGGACTTTTTTGGCAGTTTTTTGTGAATAATTCTTCGAAAAAATGACGAATTTCTTAGAAAAGTCATAGCACACTATTCCCGATGAAGCCGCACGTTTTGATATATAATTTGTTTTGGTTTTCTCAAAGCCCTAGGACGAGTTAGCGACCGAAAAACGGCGGAATGTTGAAGAAATATAACTAGACAATTCCCGCTGGTGCGGAAATCGTGGGAGGGGCTCGGGATGTGTGCATGTCCGGAGCAGCGCGGGATAGGCATATTTACTCTAAAGGCTGTGTGAAGGTGAGAGGTTTAACTGGCGTTTCCAGTCTGTCGCGGGCTTTTATTTTGAAATTGTGCTGTGCTTTAATTTTGAAAGGCAGAGACAAGAAGATCTCACCTGGTCAAAATTTCGTTTGGAGTTACTCTAAAGGCTGTGTGAAGCTGAGAGGTTTAACTGGCAAATTGTGCTGTAAAGTAATTTTGAAAGGCAGAGACAGGAAGATCTCACCTGGTCAAAATTTGGATTGGAGTTACTGTAAAGCAGGGGTGTCAAACTCAGTTCCCGGAGGACCACTATCCTCTGTGTTCCAGATGTTTCCTTCTTACAACACACCTGATTCAAATGATTAGCTATCATGAAGCTCAGCAGAAGCCTGATAACGAGCCTGATCATTTGAATCAGGTGTGTTGGAACTGAGTTTGACACCCCTGCAACAATGGCTGTGTGAAGCTGAGAGGTTGAACTGATTTTCAGGCTGAAATGCAGCTCCTGTGGAAGTATTGGGTGTGAAGGTGGGTGTGGCACACCAATGAGTCTGTGTGTGTGCGTGCGACCTTGCCTGCGCGTGTGTAAGGGCGGTTGCTATGGCCCCCATAGCAACGGTGCCTGCCACACACAGCAGAAAAGTGCTTCTCAGCAGCAGCGTGCAACGTCTCGTTCTGGCGTTAACTGTGGGCTAACCGTTAATGGTAGCTGAAAACTAAAATGACCGTGAGCGAGAGGAAGGCTGTGGCTTTCCATAAATGTAATTATTTTCCAAATATTCTGAGAAATGACCGAGTTACAGCGATTTAAAAAACACTGTCCCTCCATGAGGCAGATGATTCAGTTTACATTGGTTCTTATGGAGAGAACGGTGCAACTTTGGTCTAAACTGCTGCCTGCCATTTCACGTCAGAAAGAGCTAGGTCTTCAAACTTGGATTCATTTGAATCCCAGGAAAATTGTTTACAATCTGACAAAATTTCATTCCCCTAACATTTATAGTTTGGTCGTGAGGGCGATGCGATCGTGAAATTTTCAGGCGAATTTTTCACCTCTCCTCCACTCTACCAACTGACATGCCGCACTCTAAACAGAGCAGATTTTGAAAATTTTCACTTTTTTGAGGACTCACTGATCAAAAACTGTAAATCTCAGCCTGACAGAAAATACATTCCTGCGGAGACAAGAAAAATCACTACGTTTTGATGGTTAAATGAAGTTTCTAGGTGAACGTATGGCGAAGCAGTGGCGTTGGGAAAAAAGTGGATTTTTTCTGGCGATTTTTTTCACTCCCCATTCATTTTCTATGGGACTTTTTTCGCAGTTTTTTGCGAATAATTCTGCGAAAAAATGACGAATGTCTTAGAAAAGTCATAGCACACTATTCCCGATGAAGCCGCACGTTTTGATATATAATTTGTTTTGGTTTTCTCAAAGCCCTAGGACTAGTTAGCGACCGAAAAACGGCGGAAACGTGAAGAATAAAAGACTAGACAATTCCCGCTGGTGCGGAAATCGTGGGAGGGGCTCGGGATGTTTGCATGTCCGGAGCAGCGCACGAGAGGCAAGAAGATCTCACCTGGTCAAAATTTGGATTGGAGTTACTGTAAAGGCTGTGTGAAGCTGAGAATTCTAACAGGCAAATTGTGCTGTGCTTTTATTTTGAGAGGAAGAGACAAGAAGATCAGACCTGGTCAAAATTTGGATTGGAGTTACTCTAAAGGCTGTGTGAAGTTGAGAGGTTGAACTGGCGTTGCCAGCCTGTCGCAGGCTTTTATTTTGAAATTGTGCTGTGCGTTTATTTTGAAAGGCAACGACAGGAAGATCTCACCGGGTCAAAATTTGGATTGGAGTCACTCTAAAGGCTGTGTGAAGCTGAGAGGTTTGACTGGCGTTTCCAGTCTGTGGCAGGCTTTTATTTTGAAATTGTGCTGTGCTTTTATTTTGAAAGGCAGAGACAGGAAGATCTCACCTGGTCAACATTTGGATTGGAGTTACTGTAAAGCAGGGGTGTCAAACTCACTTCCTGGAGGACCACTATCCTCTGTGTTCTAGATGTTTCCTTCTTACAACACACCTGATTCAAATGATTAGCTATCATTAAGCTCAGCAGAAGCCTGATAACGAGACTGATCATTTGAATCAGGTGTGTTGGAACTGAGTTTGACACCCCTGCTCTAAAGGCTGTATGAAGCTGAGAGGTTTAAGTGGCGTTTCCAGTCTGTCGCAGGCTTTTATTTTGAAATTTTGATGTGCTTTTATTTTGAAAGGCAGAGACAGGAAGATCTCACCTGGTCAAAATTTGGATTGGAGTTACTGTAAAGCAGGGGTGTCAAACTCACTTCCTGGAGGACCACTATCCTCTGTGTTCTAGATGTTTCCTTCTTACAACACACCTGATTCAAATGATTAGCTATCATTAAGCTCAGCAGAAGCCTGATAACGAGACTGATCATTTGTATCAGGTGTGTTGGAACTGAGTTTGACACCCCTGCTCTAAAGGCTGTGTGAAGCTCAGAGGTTTCAGTGATTTTCAGGCTGAAATGCAGCTCCTGTGGAGGTATTGGGTGTGAAGGTGGGTGTGGCACACCAATGAGTCTGTGTGTGTGCGTGGGACCATGCCTGCGCGTGTGTAAGGGCGGTTGCTATGGGCCCCATAGCAACGGTGCCTGCCACAGACAGCAAAAAAGTGCTTCTCAGCAGCAGCGCGCAACGTCTCGTTCTGGCGCTAATTGTGGGCTAACCGTGAATGCTTGGTGAAAACCGAAATGACCGTGAGCGAGAGGAGGGCTGTGGCTTTCCATAAATGTAATTATTTTCCAAATATTGTGAGAAATGACCGAGTTACAGCGATTTAAAAAACACTGTCCCTCCATGAGGCAGATGATTCAGTTTACATTGGTTCTAATGGGGAGAACGGTGCGACTTTGCTCTAAACTGCTGCCTGCCATTTCCCTTCAGAAAGAGCTAGACCTTCAAACTTGGATTCATTTGAATCCCAGGAAAATTGTCTACAATCTGACCGAATTTCATTCCCTTAACATTTATCGTTTGGTCGTGAGGGCGATGCGATTGTGAAATTTTCAGGCGGATTTCTCTCCTCTCCTCCACTCTACCAACTGACATGCCGCACTCTAACCAGAGCAGATTTTGAGAATTTTCACTTTTTTGAGGACTCACTGATGAAAAACTGTAAATCTCAGCCTGACATAAACTACATTCCTGCGGAGACAAGAAAAATCACTGCGTTTTGATGGTTAAATGAAGTTTCTAGGTGAACGTATGGCGAAGCAGTGGCGTTTGGAAAAAAGTGGATTTTTTGAGCCGATTTTTTCACTCCCCATTCATTTTCTATGGGACTTTTGTCGCAGTTTTTTGCGAATAATTCTGCGAAAAGATGACGAATTTCTTAGAAAAGTCATAGCACACTATTCCCGATGAAGCCGCACGTTTTGATATATAATTTGCTTTGGTTTTCTCAAAGGCCTAGGACGAGTTAGCGACCGAAAATCGGCGGAAACGTGAAGAAAAAATGATATTGGGGTAGTAATGGAAATACTAGACAATTCCCGCACGCGGAAATCGTGGGAGGGGCTCGGGATGTGTGCATGTCGAGAACTCACCAGGTCAAAATTTGGATTGGAGTTACTGTAAAGGCTGTGTGAAGCTGAGAGGTTTAACTGGCAAATTGTGCTGTGCTTTTATTTTGAAAGGAAGAAACAGGAAGATCTCACCTGGTCAAACTTTGGATTGGAGTTACTGTAAAGGCTGTGTGAAGCTGAGAGGTTTAACTGGAGTTTTCAGTCCGTCGCAGGCTTTTATTTTGAAATTGTGCTGTGCTTTTATTTTGAAAGGCAACGACAGGAAGATCTCACCAGGTCAAAATTTGGATTGGAGTTACTGTAACGGCTGTGTGATACTGAGAAGTTTAACTGGCAAATTGTGCTGTGCTTTTATTTTGAGAGGAAGAGACAAGAAGATTGGACCTGGTCAAAATTTAGATTGGAGTTGCTCTAAAGTCTGTGTGAAGCTGAGAGGTTGAACTGGCTTTTCCAGCCTGTCGCAGGCTTTTATTTTGAAATTGTGCTGTGCTTTTATTTTGAAAGTCAATGACAGGAAGATCTCACCTGCTCAAAATTTGGATTGGAGTTACTGTAAAGGCTGTGTGAAACTGAGAAGTTTAACTGGCGTTTCCAGTCCGTCACAGGCTTTTATTTTGAAATTGTGCTGTGCTTTTATTTTGAAAGGCAATGACAGGAAGATCTCACCTGGTCAACATTTGGATTGGACTTACTCTAAAGCACGGGTGTCAGACTCAGTTCCTGGAGGTCAACTATCCTCTATGTTCTAGATCTTTCCTTCTTCCAACACACCTGATTCAAATAATCAGCAGAAGCCTGATAACGAGCCTGATCATTTGAATCAGGTGTGTTGGAACTGAGTTTGACACCCCTGCTGTAAAGGCTGTGTGAAGCTGAGAGGTTTAACTGATTTTCAGGCTGAAATGCAGCTCCTGTGGAGGTATTGGGTGTGAAGGTGGGTGTGGCACACCAATGAGTCTGTGTGTGTGCGTGCGACCATGCCTGCGCGTGTGTAAGGGCGGTTGCTATGGGCCCCCATAGCAACGGTGCCTGCCACAGACAGCAAAAAACTGCTTCTCAGCAGCAGCGCGCAACGTCTCGTTCTGGCGCTAATTGTGGGCTAACCGTGAATGCTAGCTGAAAACCGAAATGACCGTGAGCGAGAGGAGGGCTGTGGCTTTCCATGAATGTAATTATTTTCCAAATATTGTGAGAAATGACCGAGTTACAGCGATTTAAAAAACACTGTCCCTCCATGAGCCAGATGATTCAGTTTACATTGGTTCTAATGGGGAGAACGGTGCAACTTTGGTCTAAACTGCTGCCTGCCATTTCACTTCAGAAAGAGATAGGTCTTCAAACTTCGATTCATTTGAATCCCAGGAAAATTGTCTACAATCTGACCAAATTTCATTCCCCTAACGTTTATCGTTTGGTCGTGAGGGCGATGCGATCGTGAAATTTTCAGGCGGATTTTTCTCCTCTCCTCCACTCTACCAACTGACATCACGCACTCTAACCAGAGCAGATTTTGAGAATTTTCACTTTTTTGAGGACTCACTGATCAAAAACTGTAAATCTCAGCCAGACATAAACTACATTCCTGCGGAGACAAGAAAAATCACTGCGTTTTGATGGTTAAATGAAGTTTCTAGGTGAACGTATGGCGAAGCAGTGGCATTTGGAAAAAAGTGGATTTTTTGAGCCGATTTTTTTCGGTCCCCATTCATTTTCTATGGGAATTTTTTGGCAGTTTTTTGCGAATAATTCTGCGAAAAAATGACGTATTTCTTAGAAAAGTCATAGCCCGGGATTCCCGATGAAGCCGCACGTTTTGATGTATAATTTGTTTTGGTTTTCTCAAAGCCCTAGGACGAGTTAGCGACCGAAAAACGGCGGAATGTTGAAGAAGAAAAGATAAACGCAGCAGGAGAACAATAGTGGCTCGTGGCTTCGCCACGAGCCACTCTCCTCCCATTGCTTTGCAATGGAGAGGAGAGTGGCTCGTGTCGAAGCCCGAGCCCCTAACTAGACAATTCCCGCTGGTGCGGAAATCGTGGGAGGGGCTCGGGATGTGTGCATGTCCGGAGAGGCGTATTTATTCTAACAGCTGTGTGAAGCTGAGAGGTTTTGGTGACATTTTCCGGTCCGTCACAGACTTTTATTTTAAAATTGTGCTGTGCTTTTATTTTCAAAGGCAGAGACATGAAGATCTCACCTGGTCAAAATTTGGATTGGAGTTACTGTAAAGCTGGGGTGTCAAACTCAGTTCCTGGATGACCACTATCCTCTGTGTTCTAGATGTTTCCTTCTTACAACACACCTGATTCAAATGATTAGCTATCATTAAGCTCAGCAGAAGCCTGATAACGAGCCTGATCATTTGTATCAGGTGTGTTGGAACTGAGTTTGACACCCCTGTTCGAAAGGCTGTGTGAAGCTGAGATGTTGAACTGGCATTTCCAGTCTGTCGCAGGCTTTTATTTAGAAATTGTGCTGTGCTTTTATGTTGAAAGGCAGAGACAGGGAGATCTCACCTGGTCAAAATTTGGATTGGAGTTATTGTAAAGGCTGTGTGAAGCTGAGAGGTTTAACTGGTGTTTTCAGGCCCATCACAGGCTTTTATTTTGAAACTGTGCTGTGCTTTTATTTTGAAAGGGAAAGACATGAAGATCTCACCTGGTCAACATTTGGATTGGAGTTACTCTAAAGCAGGGGTGTCAAACTCAGTTCCTCGAGGTCCACTATCCTCTATGTTCTAGATGTTTCCTTCTTACAACACACCTGATTCAAATAATCAGCTCATCATCAAGCTCAGCAGAAGCCTGATAACGAGCCTGATCATTTGAATCAGGTGTGTTGGAACTGAGTTTGACACCCCTGCTCTAAAGGCTGTGTGAAGCTGAGAGGTTTCAGTGATTTTCAGGCTGAAATGCAGCTCCTGTGGAGGTATTGGGTGTGAAGGTGGGTGTGGCACTCGAATGAGTCTGTGTGTGTGCGTGGGAGCATGCCTGCGCGTGTGTAAGGGCGGTTGCTATGGGCCCCATAGCAACGGTGCCTGCCACAGACAGCAGAAAAGTGCTTCTCAGCAGCAGCGCGCAACGTCTCGTTCTGGCGCTAATTGTGGGCTAACCGTTAATGCTAGCTGAAAACCGAAATGACCGTGAGCGAGAGGAAGGCCGTGGCTGTCCGTATATATGATTATTTTCCCAATATTGTGAGAAATGACCGACTTACAGCGATTTAAAAAACACTGTCCCTCCATGAGGCAGATGATTCAGTTTACATTGGTTCCTATGGAGAGAACGGTGCAACTTTGGTCTAAACTGCTGCCTGCCATTTCACTTCAGAAAGAGGGAGGTCTTCAAACTTGGATTCATTTGAATCCCAGGAAATTTGTCTACAATCTGACCAAATTTAATTCCCCTAACATTTATCGTTTGGTCGTGAGGGCGATGCGATGGGGAAATTTTCAGGCGGATTTTTCTCCTCTCCTCCACTCTACCAACTGACATGCCGCACTCTAACCAGAGCAGATTTTGAGAATTTTCACTTTTTTGAGGACTCACTGATCAAAAACTCTAAATCTCAGCCTGACATAAAATACATTCCTGCGAAGACAAGAAAAATCACTGCGTTTTGATGGTTAAATGGAGTTTCTAGGTGAACGTATGGCGAAGGAGTGGCGTTTGGAAAAAAGTGGATTTTTTCAGCCGATTTTTTTCGGTCCCCATTCATTTTCAATGGGACTTTTTGCGCAGTTTTTTGCGAATAATTCTGCGAAAAAATGACGAATTTCTTAGAAAAGTCATAGCACACTATTCCCGATGAAGTCGCACGTTTTGATATATAAATTGTTTTGGTTTTCTCAAAGCCCTAGGACGAGTTAGCGACCGAAAATTGGCGGAAACGTGAAAAAAAGATAATAATAAACGCTTTTTTCACAGGAGAACAATAGTGGCTCGTGGCTTCGCCACGAGCCACTCTCCTCCCATTGCTTTGCAATGGAGAGGAGAGTGGCTCGTGCCGAAGCCCGAGCCCCTAACTAGACAATTCCCGCTCGCGGAAATCGTGGGAGGGGCTCGGGATGTGTGCATGTCCGGAGAGGCGTATTTATTCTAACGGCTGTGTGAAGCTGAGAGGTTTTGGTGATATTTTCTGGTCCGTCACAGACTTTTATTTTAAAATTGTGCTGTGCTTTTATTTTCAAAGGCAGAGACATGAAGATCTCACCTGGTCAAAATTTGGATTGGAGATACTCTAAAGGCTGTGTGAAGCTGAGAGGTTGAACTGGCAAATTGTGCTGTGCTTTTAATTTGAAAGGCAGAGACAGGAAGATCTCACCTGGTCAAAATTTGGATTGGAGTTACTGTAAAGCTGGGGTGTCAAACTCAGTTCCTGGAGGACCACAATCCTCTGTGTTCTAGATGTTTCCTTCTTACAACACACCTGATTCAAATGATTAGCTATCATTAAGCTCAGCAGAAGCCTGATAACGAGCCTGATCATTTGTATCAGGTGTGTTGGAACTGAGTTTGACACCCCTGTTCTAAAGGCTGTGTGAAGCTGAGATGTTGAACTGGCATTTCCAGTCTGTCGCAGGCTTTTATTTAGAAATTGTGCTGTGCTTGTATTTTGAAAGGCAGAGACAGGAAGATCTCACCTGGTCAAAATTTGGATTGGAGTTATTGTAAAGGCTGTGTGAAGCTGAGAGGTTTAACTGGTGTTTTCAGGCCCATAGCTGGCTTTTATTTTGAAATTGTGCTGTGCTTTTATTTTGAAAGGTAAAGAAAGGAAGATCTCACCTGGTCAACATTTGGATTGGAGTTACTCTAAAGCAGGGGTGTCAAACTCAGTTCCTGGAGGTCAACTATCCTCTATGTTCTAGATCTTTCCCTCTTCCAACACACCTGTTTCAAATAATCAGCTCATCATCAAGCTCAGCAGAAGCCTGATAACGAGCCTGATCATTTGAATCAGGTGTGTTGGAACTGAGTTTGACACCCCTGCTCTAAAGGCTGTGTGAAGCTGAGAGGTTGAACTGATTTTCAGGCTGAAATGCAGCTCCTGTGGAGGTATTGGGTGTGAAGGTGGGTGTGGCACACCAATGAGTCTGTGTGTGTGCGTGGGAGCATGCCTGCGCGTGTGTAAGGGCGGTTGCTATGGGCCACCATAGCAACGGTGCCTGCCACAGACAGCAGAAAAGTGCTTCTCAGCAGCAGCGCGCAACGTCTCGTTCTGGCGCTAATTGTGGGCTAACCGTTAATGCTAGCTGAAAACCGAAATGACCGTGAGCGAGAGGAAGGCCGTGGCTTTCCATAAATGTAATTATTTTCCAAATATTGTGAGAAATGACCGAGTTACAGCGATTTAAAAAACACTGTCCCTCCATGAGGCAGATGATCCAGTTTACATTGGTTCTTATGGAGAGAACGGTGCGACTTTGCTTTAAACTGCTGCCTGCCATTTCCCTTCAGAAAGAGCTTGGTCTTCAAACTTGGATTCATTTGAATCCCAGGAAAATTGTTTACAATCTGACCAAATTTCATTCCCCTAACATTTATCGTTTGGTCGTGAGGGCGATGCGATCGGGAAATTTTCAGGCGGATTTTTCTCCTCTCCTCCACTCTACCAACTGACATGCCGCACTCTAACCAGAGCAGATTTTGAGAATTTTCACTTTTTTGAGGACTCACTGATCAAAAACTGTAAATGTCAGCCTGACATAAAATACATTCCTGCGGAGACAAGAAAAATCACTGCGTTTTGATGGTTAAATGAAGTTTCTAGGTGAACGTATGGCGAAGGAGTGGCGTTTGGAAAAAAGTGGATTTTTTGAGCCGAATTTTTTCACTCCCCATTCATTTTCAATGGGACTTTTTTCGCAGTTTTTTGCGAATAATTCTGCGAATAAATGACGAATTTCTTAGAAAAGTCATAGCACACTATTCCCGATGAAGCCGCACGTTTTGATATATAATTTATTTTGGTTTTCTCAAAGCCCTAGGACAAGAAGCGAATCGAAAAACGGCGGAAACGTGAAGAAAATATAATAATAAACGCAGCAGGAGAACAATAGTGGCTCGTGGCTTCGCCACGAGCCACTCTCCTCCCATTGCTTTGCAATGGAGAGGAGAGTGGCTCGTGTCGAAGCCCGAGCCCCTAACTAGACAATTCCCGCTCGCGGAAATCGTGGGAGGGGCTCGGGATGTGTGCATGTCCGGAGCTGGGCAGGAGAGGGGTATTTTTTGGTCCGTCGCAGGCTTTTATTTTGAAATTGTGCTGTGTTTTTATTTTGAAAGGCAGAGACAGGAAGATCTCACCAGGTCAAAATTTGGATTGGAGTTACTCAAAAGGCTGTGTGAAGCTGAGAGGTTTAACTGGCAAATTGTGCTGTAAAGTAATTTTGAAAGGCAGAGACAGATAGATCTCACCTGGTCAAAATTTGGATTGGAGTTACTCTAAAGGCTGTGTGAAGCTGAGATGTTTAACTGGCATTTCCAGTCTGTTGCAGACTTTTATTTTGAAATTGTGCTGTGCTTTTATTTTGAAAGGCAGAGACAGCAAGATCTCACCTGGTCAAAATTTGGATTGGAGTTACTGTCAAGGCTGTGTGAAACTGAGAAGTTTAACTGGCAAATTGTGCTGTGCTTTTATTTTGAAAGACAGAGACAGGAAGATCTCACCTGGTCAAAATTTGGATTGGAGTTATTGTAAAGGCTGTGTGAAGCTGAGAGGTTTAATAGGTGTTTTCATTCCCATCGCAGGCTTTTATTTTGAAATCGTGCAGTGCTTTTATTTTGAAAGGGAAAGACAGGAAGATCTCACCTGGTCAACATTTGGATTGGAGTTACTCTAAAGCAGGGGTGTCAAACTCAGTTCCTGGAGGTCCACTAGCCTCTATATTCTCGATGTTTCCCTCTTCCAACACACCTCATTCAAATGATTAGCTATCATCATGCTCAGCAGAAGCCTGATAACGAGCCTGATCATTTGAATCAGGTGTGTTGGAACTGAGTTTGACACCCCTGCTCTAAAGGCTGTGTGAAGCTGAGAGGTTGAACTGATTTTCAGGCTGAAATGCAGCTCCTGTGGAGGTATTGGGTGTGAAGGTGGGTGTGGCACTCCAATGAGTCTGTGTGTGTGCGTGGGACCATGCCTGCGCGTGTGTAAGGGCGGTTGCTATGGGCCCCATAGCAACGGTGCCTGCCACAGACAGCAAAAAAGTGCTTCTCAGCAGCAGCGCGCAACATCTCGTTCTGGCGCTAATTGTGGGCTAACCGTGAATGGTAGCTGAAAACTAAAATGACCGTGAGCGAGAGGAAGGCCGTGGCTTTCCATAAATGTAATTATTTTCCAAATATTGTGAGAAATGACCGAGTTACAGCGATTTAAAAAACACTGTCCCTCCATGAGGCAGATGATTCAGTTTACATTGGTTCTTATGGAGAGAACGGTGCGACTTTGGTCTAAACTGCTGCCTGCCATTTCACTTCAGAAAGAGCTAGGTCTTCAAACTTGGATTCATTTGAATCCCAGGAAAATTGTTTACAATCTGACCAAATTTCATTCCCCTAACTTTTATGGTTTGGTCGTGAGGGCGATGCGATCGTGAAATTTTCAGGCGGATTTCTCTCCTCTCCTCCACTCTACCAACTGACATGCCGCACTCTAACCAGAGCAGATTTTGAGAATTTTCACTTTTTTGAGGACTCACTGATGAAAAACTGTAAATCTCAGCCTCACATAAAATACATTCCTGCGAAGACAAGAAAAATCACTGCGTTTTGATGGTTAAATGAAGTTTCTAGGTGACCGTATGGCGAAGCAGTGGCGTTTGGAAAAAAGTTGATTTTTTGAGCCGATTTTTTTCACTCCCCATTCATTTCCTATGGGACTTTTGTCGCAGTTTTTTGCGAATAATTCTGCGAAAAAATGACGAATTTCTTAGAAAAGTCATAGCCCGGGATTCCCGATGAAGCCGCACGTTTTGATATATAATTTGTTTTGATTTTCTCAAAGCCCTAGGACGAGTTAGCGACCGAAAAATGGCGGAAACGTGAAGAAAATATAATAACTAGACAATTCCCGCACGCGGAAATCGTGGGAGGGGCTCGGGATGTGTGCATGTCCGAAGCTGGGCAGGAGAGGGGTATTTTTTGGTCCGTTATAGGCTTTTATTTTGAAATTGTGCTGTGCTTTTATTTTGAAAGGCAAAGACAGGAAGATCTGACCTGGTCAAAATTTGGATTGGAGTTACTGTAAAGCAGGGGTGTCAAACTCAGGTCCCGGAGGACCACTATCCTCTGTGTTCTAGATGTTTCCTTCTTGCAACACACCTGATTCAAATGATTAGCTGTCATGAAGCTCAGCAGAAGCCTGATAACGAGCCTGATCATTTGAATCAGGTGTGTCGGAATTGAGTTTTACACCCCTGCTATAAAGGCTGTGTGAAGCTGAGAGGTTTAACTGGTGTTTTCAGGCCAATCGCAGGCTTTTATTTTGAAATTGTGCTGTGCTTTTATTTTGAAAGGCAGAGACAGGAAGATCTCATCTGGTCAACATTTGGATTGGAGTTACTGTAAAGCAGGGGAGTCAAACTCAGTTCCTGGAGGTCCACTATCCTCTATGTTCTAGATGTTTCCTTCTTCCAACACACCTGTTTCAAATAATCAGCTCATCATCAAGCTAGACAGAAGCCTGATAACGACCCCAATCATTTGAATCAGGTGTGTTGGAACTGAGTTTGACACCCCTGCTCTAAAGGCTGTGTGAAGCTGAGAGGTTAAACTGGCGTTTTCGGGTTCATCGCAGGCTTTTATTTTGAAATTGTGCTGTGCTTTTATTTTGAAAGGCCGAGACAGAAAGATCTGACCTGGTCAAAATTTGGATTGGAGTTACTCTAAAGCAGGGGTGTCAAACTCAGTTCCTGGAGGACCACTATCCTCTGTGTTCTAGATGTTTCCTTCTTACAACACACCTGATTCAAATGATTAGTTATCATTAAGCTCAGCAGAAGCCTGATAACGAGCCTGATCATTTGAATCAGGTGTGTTGGAACTAAGTTTGACACCCTTGCTCTAAAGGCTGTGTGAAGCTGAGAGGTTGAACTGATTTTCAGGCTGAAATGCAGCTCCTGTGGAGGTATTGGGTGTGAAGGTGGGTCTGGCACACCAATGAGTCTGTGTGTGTGCGTGAGACCATGCCTGCGCGTGTGTAAGGGCGGTTGCTATGGGCCCCCATAGCAACGGTGCCTGCCACAGACAGCAGAAAAGTGCTTCTCAGCAGCAGTGCGCAACGTCTCGTTCTGGCGCTAATTGTGGGTTAACCTTTAATGGTAGCTGAAAACTAAAATGACCGTGAGCGAGAGGAAGGCTGTGGCTATCCATACATATGATTATTTTCCAAATATTGTGAGAAATGACCGAGTTACAGCGATTTAAAAAACACTGTCCCTCCATGAGCCAGATGACTCAGTTTACATTGGTTCTAATGGGGAGAACGGTGCAACTTTGGTCTAAACTGCTGCCTGCCATTTCACTTCAGAAAGAGCTTGGCCTTCAAACTTGGATTCATTTGAATTCCAGGAAATTTGTCTACAATCTGACCAAATTTCATTCCCCTAACATTTATCGTTTGGTCGTGAGGGCGATGCGATCGGGAAATTTTCAGGCGAATTTTTCACCTCTCCTCCACTCTACCAACTGACATGCCGCACTCTAACCAGAGCAGATTTTGAGAATTTTCACTTTTTTGAGGACTCACTGATCAAAAACTATAAATCTCAGCCTGACATAAAATACATTCCTACGAAGACAAGAAAAACCACTGCATTTTGATGGTTAAATGAAGTTTCTAGGTGAACGTATGGCGAAGCAGTGGCGTTTGGAAAAAAGTGGATTTTTCAAGCCGATTTTTTTCACTCCCCATTCATTTCCTATGGGACTTTTTTCGCAGTTTTTTGCAAATAATTCTGCGAAAAAATGACGAATTTCTTAGAAAAGTCATAGCACACTATTCCCGATGAAGCCGCACGTTTTGATGTATAATTTGCTTTGGTTTTCTCAAAGCCCTAGGACGAGTTAGCGACCGAAAATCGGCGGAAACGTGAAGAAAAAATGATATTGGGGTAGTAATGGAAATACTAGACAATTCCCGCACGCGGAAATCGTGGGAGGGGCTCGGGATGTGTGCATGTCTGGAGAGGCGTATTTCGGTGTTTTCCGGTCCGTCGCAGGCTTTTATTTTGAAATTCTGCTGTGCTTTTATTTTGAAAAACAGAGACAGGAAGATGTCACCTGGTCAAAATTTGGATTGGAGTTACTGTAAAGGCTGTGTGAAGGTGAGAGGCTTAACTGGCAAATTGTGCTGTGCTTTTATTTTGAAAGGCACAGACAGGAAGATCTGACCTGGTCAAAATTTGAATTGGAGTTACTCGAAAGGCTGTGTGAAGCTGAGAGGTTTAACTGGCATTTTTTGGTCTGTTGCAGGCTTTTATTTTGAAATTGTGCTGTGCTTTTATTTTGAAAGGCAGAGACAGGAAGATCAGACCTGGTCAAAATTTGGATTGGAGTTACTGTAAAGGCTGTGTGAAGGTGAGAGGTTAAACTGGCAAATTGTGCTGTAAAGTAATTTTGAAAGGCAGAGACAGGAAGATCAGACCTGGTCAAAGTTATGATTGGAGTTACTGTAAAGGCTGTGTGAAGCTGAGAGGTTAAACTGGCGTTTTCCGGTTCATCGCTGGCTTTTATTTTGAAATTGTGTTGTGCTTTTATTTTGAAAAGAAGAGACAGGAAGATCTCACCTGGTCAAAATTTGGATTGGAGTTACTCTAAAGCAGAGGTGTCTAACTCAGTTCCTGGAGGTCCACTATCCTCTATGTTCCAGATGTTTCAGTCTTACAACACACCTGTTTCAAATAATCCGCTCATCATTAAGCTCAGCAGAAGCCTGATAACGAGCCTGATCATTTGAATCAGGTGTGTTGGAACTGAGTTTGACACCCCTGCTGTAAAGGCTGTGTGAAGCTGAGAGGTTGAACTGATTTTCAGGCTGAAATGCAGCTCCTGTGGAGGTATTGGGTGTGAAGGTGGGTGTGGCACTCCAATGAGTCTGTGTGTGTGCGTGGGAGCATGCCTGCGCGTGTGTAAGGGCGGTTGCTATGGGCCCCATAGCAACGGTGCCTGCCACAGACAGCAGAAAAGTGCTTCTCAGCAGCAGCGCGCAACGTGTCGTTCTGGCGCTAACTGTGGGCTAACCGTGAATGCTAGCTGAAAACTAAAATGACCGTGAGCGAGAGGAAGGCCGTGGCTTTCCATAAATGTAATTATTTTTCAAATATTGTGAGAAATGACCGAGTTACAGCGATTTAAAAAACACTGTCTCTCCATGAGGCAGATGATTCAGTTTACATTGGTTCCTATGGAGAGAACGGTGAAACTTTGGTCAAAACTGCTGCCCGCCATTTGACTTCAGAAAGAGCTTGGTCTTCAAACTTGGATTCATTTAAATCCCAGGAAAATTGTCTACAATCTGACCAAATTTCATTCCCCTAACATTTATGGTTTGGTCGTGAGGGCGATGCGATCGGGAAATTTTCAGGCGAATTTTTCACCTCTCCTCCACTCTACCAACTGACATGCCGCACTCTAAACAGAGCAAATTTTGAGAATTTTCACTTTTTTGAGGACTCACTGATCAAAAACTGTAAATCTCAGCCTGACATAAACTACATTCCTGCGGAGACAAGAAAAATCACTGCGTTTTGATGGTTAAATGACTTTTCTAGGTGAACGTATGGCGAAGGAGTGGCGTTTGGAAAACAGTGGATTTTTTTTTTCAGTCCCCATTCATTTCTATGGGAATTTTTTCGCAGTTTTTTGCGAATAATTCTGCGAAAAAATGACGAATTTCTTAGAAAAGTCATAGCCCGGGATTCCCGATGAAGCCGCACGTTTTGATGTATAATTTGTTTTGGTTTTCTCAAAGCCCTAGGACTAGTTAGCGACCGAAAAACGGCGGAATGTTGAAGAAGAAAAGATAAACGCAGCAGGAGAACAATAGTGGCTCGTGGCTTCGCCACGAGCCACTCTCCTCCCATTGCTTTGCAATGGAGAGGAGAGTGGCTTGTGTCGAAGCCCGAGCCCCTAACTAGACAATTCCCGCACGCGGAAATCGTGGGAGGGGCTCGGGATGTGTGCATGTCCGGAGCTGGGCAGGAGAGGGGTATTTTTTGGTCCGTCACAGGCTTTTATTTTGAAATTGTGCTGTGCTTTTATTTTGAAATGAAGAGACAGGAAGATCTCACCTGGTCAAAATTTGGATTGGAGTTACTCAAAAGGCTGTGTGAAGCTGAGAGGTTTAACTGGCAAATTGTGCTGTGCTTTTATTTTGAAAGGCAAAAACAGGAAGATATCACCTGGTCAAAATTTGGATTGGAGTTACTGTAAAGGCTGTGTGAAGCTGAGAGGTTTAACTGGCGTTTTCCACTCCGTCGCAGGCTTTTATTTTGAAATTGTGCTGTGCTTTTATTTTGAAAGGCAAAGACGGGAAGATCTCACCTGGTCAAAATTTGGATTGGAGTTACTACAAAGATGGGGTGTGAAACTGAGTTCCTGGAGGTCCACTATCCTCTATGTCAGGGGTGTCAAGATCCGTTCCTGGAGGGCCACTATCCTGCATGTTTTAGATGTTTCCCTCTTCCAACACAGCTGATTCAAATGATAAGGCTCGTTATCAGGCTTCTGCTGAGCTTGATGATGAGCTGATCATTTGAATCAGGTGTGTTGGAAGAGGGAAACATCTAAAACATGCAGGATAGTGGCCCTCCAGGAACTGAGTTTGACACCCCTGCTCTATGTTCTAGATGTTTCCTTCTTACAACACACCTGATTCAAATGATTAGCTCATCATGAAGCTCAGAGGAAGCCTGATAACGAGCCTGATCATTTGAATCAGGTGTGTTGGAACTGAGTTTTGCACCCCTGCTCTCAAGGCTGTGTGAAGCTGAGAGTTTGAACTGATTTTCAGGCTGAAATGCAGCTCCTGTGTAGATAATGGGTGTGAAGGTGGGTGTGGCACTCCAATGAGTCTGTGTGTGTGCGTGGGAGCATGCCTGCGCGTGTGTAAAGGCGGTTGCTATGGGCCCCCATAGCAACGGTGCCTGCCACAGACAGTAGAAAAGTGCTTCTCAGCAGCAGCGCGCAACGTCTCGTTCTGGCGCTAACTGTGGGCTAACCGTGAATGCTAGCTGAAAACCGAAATGACCGTGAGCGAGAGGAAGGCTGTGGCTAACCATAAATGTAATTATTTTCCAAATATTGTGAGAAATGACCGAGTTACAGCGATTTAAAAAACACTGTCCCTCCGTGAGGCAGATGATTCAGTTTACATTGGTTCCTATGGAGAGAACGGTGCGACTTTGGTCTAAACTGCTGCCTGCCATTTCACTTCAGAAAGAGCTAGGTCTTCAAACTTGGATTCATTTGAATCCCAGGAAATTTGTCTACAATCTGACCAAATTTCATTGTCCTATCTCTTATGGTTTGGTCGTGAGGGCGATGCGATCGTGAAATTTTCAGGCGGATTTTTCTCCTCTCCTCCACTCTACCAACTGACATGCCGCACTCTAACCAGAGCAGATTTTGAGAATTTTCACTTTTTGAGGACTCACTGATCAAAAACTGTAAATCTCAGCCTGACATAAACTACATTCCTGCGAAGACAAGAAAAATCACTGCATTTTGATGGTTAAATGAAGTTTCTAGGTGAACGTATGGCGAAGCAGTGGCATTTGGAAAAAAGTGGATTTTTTGAGCCGAATTTTTTCACTCCCCATTCATTTTCTATGGGACTTTTTTCGCAGTTTTTTGCGAATAATTCTGCGAAAAAATGACGAATGTCTTAGAAAAGTCATAGCACACTATTCCCGATGAAGCCGCACGTTTTGATATATAATTTGTTTTGGTTTTCTCAAAGCCCTAGGACTAGTTAGCGACCGAAAAACGGCGGAAACGTGAAAAATAAAACGGAATAATAAACGCAACAGGAGAACAATAGTGGCTCGTGGCTTCGCCACGAGCCACTCTCCTCCCATTGCTTTGCAATGGAGAGGAGAGTGGCTCGTGTCGAAGCCCGAGCCCCTAACTAGACAATTCCCGCTCGCGGAAATCGTGGGAGGGGCTCGGGATGTGTGCATGTCCGGAGAGGCGTATTTCCGCGTTTTCCAGCCCATAACAGGCATTTATTTTGAAGTTGTTCCGTGCTTTTATTTTGAAAGCAAGAGACAGCAAGATCTCACCTGGTCAAAATTTGGATTGGAGTTACTGTAAAGGCTGTGTGAAGCTGAGAGGATTAACTGGCGTTTTCCAGTCCGTCCATCGCAGGCTTTTATTTTGAAATTGTGCTGTGCTTTTATTTTGAAAGGAAGAGATGGGAAGATCTCACCTGGTGAACATTTGGATTTAAGTTACTGTAAAGGCTGTGTGAAGCTGAGAGGTTTAACAGGCATTTCCAGTACCTTGCAGGCTTTTATTTTGACATTGTGCTGTGCTTTTATTTTGAACGGCAGAGACAGGAAGATGTCACCTGGTCAAAATTTAGATTGGAGTTACTCAAAAGGCTGTGTGAAGCTGAGAGGTTTAACTGGCGCTTTCAGTCCGTCGAAGGCTTTTATTTTGAAATTGTGCTGTGCTTTTATTTTGAAAGGCAAAGACAGGAAGATCTCACCTGGTCAACATTGGGATTGGAGTTACTCTAAAGCACGGGTGTCAAAGTCAGTTCCTGGAGGTCCACTATCCTCTATGTTCTAGATGTTTCCTTCTTACAACACACCTGATTCAAATAAGCAGCTCATCATCAAGCTCAGCAGAAGCCTGATAACGAGCCTGATCATTTGAATCAGGTGTGTTGGAACTGAGTTTGACACCCCTGCTCTAAAGGCTGTGTGAAGCTGAGAGGTTTAACTGGTGTTTTCAGGCCCATCGCAGGCTTTTATTTTGAAATTGTGCTGTGCTTTTATTTTGAAAGGGAAAGACAGGAAGATCTCACCTGGTCAACATTTGGATTGGAGTTACTCTAAAGCAGGGGTGTCAAACTCAGTTTCTGGAGGACCACTATCCTCTATGTTTTAGATGTTTCCTTCTTACAACACACCTGATTCAAATGATACACTATCATTAAGCTCAGCAGAAGCCTGATAACGAGCCTGATCATTTGAATCAGGTGTGTTGGAAGTGAGTTTGACACCCCTGCTGTAAAGGCTGTGTGAAGCTGAGAGGTTGAACTGATTTTCAGGCTGAAATGCAGCTCCTGTGGAGGTATTGGGTGTGAAGGTGGGTGTGGCACACCAATGAGTCTGTGTGTGTGCGTGCGACCATGCCTGCGCGTGTGTAAGAGCGGTTGCTATGGGCCCCCATAGCAACGGTGCCTGCCACAGACAGCAAAAAAGTGCTTCTCAGCAGCAGCGCGCAACATCTCGTTCTGGCGCTAATTGTGGGCGAACCGTTAATGGTAGCTGAAAACTAAAATGACCGTGAGCGAGAGGAAGGCTGTGGCTTTCCATAAATGTAATTATTTTCCAAATCTTGTGAGAAATGACCGAGTTACAGCGATTTAAAAAACACTGTCCCTCCATGAGGCAGATGATTCAGTTTACATTGGTTCTTATGGAGAGAACGGTGCGACTTTGGTCTAAACTGCTGCCTGCCATTTCACGTCAGAAAGAGCTAGGTCTTCAAACTTGGATTCATTTGAATCCCAGGAAAATTGTTTACAATCTGACCAAATTTCATTCCCCTAACATTTATAGTTTGGTCGTGAGGGCGATGCGATCGTGAAATTTTCAGGCGAATTTTTCACCTCTCCTCCACTCTACCAACTGACATGCCGCACTCTAAACAGAGCAGATTTTGAAAATTTTCACTTTTTTGAGGACTCACTGATCAAAAACTGTAAATCTCAGCCTGACAGAAAATACATTCCTGCGGAGACAAGAAAAATTACTGCGTTTTGATGGTTAAATGAAGTTTCTAGGTGAACGTATGGCGAAGCAGTGGCGTTTGGAAAAAAGGGGATTTTTTGAGCCGATTTTTTTCGGTCCCCATTCATTTCCTATGGGACTTTTTTGGCAGTTTTTTGCGAATAATTCTGCGAAAAAATGACGAATGTCTTAGAAAAGTCATAGCCCGGGATTCCCGATGAAGCCGCACGTTTTGATATATAATTTGTTTTGATTTTCTCAAAGCCCTAGGACGAGTTAGCGACCGAAAAAACGGCGGAAACGTGAAGAAATATAACTAGACAATTCCCGCACGCGGAAATCGTGGGAGGGGCTCGGGATGTGTGCATGTCCGGAGCAGGGCAGGAGAGGGTTATTTTTTGGTCCGTCACAGGCTTTTATTTTGAAATTGTGCTGTGCTTTCATTTTGAAAGGAAGAGACAGGAAGATCTCACCTGGTCAACATTTACATTGGAGTTACTGTGAAGGCTGTGTGAAGCTGAGCGGTTTAACTTGCATTTCCAGTCCATCGCAGGCCTTTATTTTGAAATTGTACTGTGCTTTTATTTTGAAAGGCAAAGACAGGAAGGTCTCACCTGGTCAACATTTTAATTGGAGTTACTGTGAAGGCTGTGTGAAGCTGAGCGGTTTAACTGGAGTTTCCAGTGTGTTACAGGCTTTTATTTTGAAATTGTGCTGTGCTTTTATTTTGAAAGGCAGAGACAAGAAGATCTCACCTGGTCAAAATTTGGATTGGAGTTACTCAAAAGGCTGTGTGAAGCTGAGAGGTTTAACTGGCAAATTGTGCTGTAAAGTAATTTTGAAAGGCAGAGACAGGAAGATCACACCTGGTCAAAATTTGGATTGGAGTTACTCAAAAGGCTGTGTGAAGCTGAGAGGTTTAACTGGCAAATTGTGCTGTAAAGTAATTTTGAAAGGCAGAGACAGGAAGATCACACCTGGTCAAAATTTGGATTGGAGTTACTATAAAGGCTGTATGAAGCTGAGAGGTTTAACTGGCATTTCTTGTTTTTCGCAGGCTTTTATTATGAAATTGTGCCCTGCTTTCATTTTGAAAGGCAAAGACAGGGAGATTTCACCTGGTCAAAATTTGGATTGGAGTTACTCCAAACCAGGGGTGTCAAACTCAGTTCCTGGAGGTCCACTATCCTCTATGTTTTATATGTTTCCCTCTTCCAGCACACCTGATTCAAATAATCAGCTGATCATTAAGCTCAGCAGAAGCATTATAACAAGCCTGATCATTTTAATCAGGTGTATTGGAAGAGGGAAACACATAAAACATAGAGGATTGGAGTTACTGTAAAGACTGTATGAAGCTGAGAGGTTTAACTGGCATTTGAAGTTCGTCGCAGGCTTTTATTTTGAAATTGTATTGTGCTTTTATTTTGAAAGGCAGAGACAGGAAGATCTCACCTGGTCAACATTTGGATTGGAGTTACTCTAAAGCAGGGGTGTCAAACTCAGTTCCTGTAGGTCCACTATCCTCTGTGTTCCAGATGTTTCCTTCTTACAACACACCTGATTCAAATGATTAGTTATCATTAAGCTCAGCAGAAGCCTTATAATGAGCCTGATCATTTGTATCAGGTGTGTTGGAACTGAGTTTGACACCCCTGCTCTAAAGGCTGTGTGAAGCTGAGAGGTTTAACTGATTTTCAGGCTGAAATGCAGCTCCTGTGGAGGTATTGGGTGTGAAGGTGGGTGTGGCACTCCAGTGAGTCTGTGTGTGTGCTTGGGAGCATGCCTGCGCGTGTGTAAGGGCGGTTGCTATGGGCCCCATAGCAACGGTGCCTGCCACAGACAGCAGAAAAGTGCTTCTCAGCAGCAGTGCGCAACGTCTCGTTCTGGCCCTAATTGTGGGCTAACCGTGAATGCCAGCTGAAAACCAAAATGACCGTGAGCGAGAGGAAGGCTGTGGCTTTCCATAAATGTAATTATTTTCCAAATATTGTGAGAAATGACCGAGTTACAGCGATTTAAAAAACACTGTCCCTCCATGAGGCAGATGATTCAGTTTACATTGGTTCTTATGGAGAGAACGGTGCGACTTTGGTCTAAACTGCTGCCTGCCATTTCACTTCAGAAAGAGCTAGGTCTTCAAACTTGGATTCATTTGAATCCCAGGAAAATTGTTTACAATCTGACCAAATTTCATTCCCCTAACATTTATCGTTTGGTCGTGAGGGCGATGCGATCGGGAAATTTTCAGGCGGATTTTTCACCTCTCCTCCACTCTACCAACTGACATGCCGCACTCTAACCAGAGCAGATTTTGAGAATTTTCACTTTTTGAGGACTCACTGATCAAAAACTGTAAATCTCAGCCAGACATAAAATACATTCCTGTGGAGACAAGAAAAATCACTGCGTTTTGATGATTAAATGAAGTTTCTAGGTGAACGTATGGCGAAGGAGTGGCGTTTTGAAAATAGTGGATTTTTTGAGCCGATTTTTTCGCTCCCCATTCATTTTCTATGGGACTTTTTGGCAGTTTTTTGCGAATAATTCTGCGAAAAAATGACGAATGTCTTAGAAAAGTCATAGCCCGGGATTCCCGATGAAGCCGCACGTTTTGATATATAATTTGTTTTGATTTTCTCAAAGCCCTAGGACGAGTTAGCGACCGAAAAACGGCGGAAACGTGAAGAAAATATAATAATAAACGCAGCAGGAGAACAATAGTGGCTCGTGGCTTCGCCACGAGCCACTCTCCTCCCATTGCTTTGCAATGGAGAGGAGAGTGGCTCGTGCCGAAGCCCGAGCCCCTAATAATAAACGCAGCAGGAGAACAATAGTGGCTCGTGGCTTCGCCACGAGCCACTCTCCTCCCATTGCTTTGCAATGGAGAGGAGAGTGGCTCGTGCCGAAGCCCGAGCCCCTAACTAGACAATTCCCGCACGCGGAAATCGTGGGAGGGGCTCGGGATGTGTGCATGTCCGGAGCTGGGCAGGAGAGGGTTATTTTTTGGTCCGTCACAGGCTTTTATTTTGAAATTGTGCTGTGCTTTTATTTTCAAAGGCAGAGACATGAAGATCTCACATGGTCAAAATTTGGATTGGAGTTACTATAAAGGCTGTGTGAAGCTGAGAGGTTTAACTGGCATTTCCAGTGTGTCGCAGGCTTTTATTTTGAAATTGTGCTCTGCATTTATTTTGAAAGGCAAAGACAGGTAGATTTCACCCTGTCAAAATTTGGATTGGAGTTACCCCAAACCAGGGGTGTCAAACTCAGTTCCTGGAGGTCCACTATCCTCTGTGTTTTAGATGTTTACCTCTTCCAACACACCTGATTCAAATGATCAGCTTATCATGAAGCTCTGCAGAAGCATTATAACAAGCCTGATCATTTGAATCAGGTGATTTGGAACAGGGAAACATCTAAAACATAGAGGATTGGAGTTACTCTAAAGGCTGAGTGAAGCTGAGAGGTTTAACTGGCGTTTCCAGTCCGTCACAGGCTTTTATTTTGAAATTGTGCTGTGCTTTTATTTTGAAAGGCAGAGACAGGAAGATCTCACCTGTTCAACATTTGGATTGGAGTTACTGTAAAGGCTGTGTGAAGCTGAGAGGTTTAACTGGCAAATTGTGCTGTAAAGAAATTTTGAAAGGCAGAGACCTGAAGATCTCACGTGGTCAAAATTTGGATTGGAGTTACTCTAAAGGCTGTGTGAAGCTGAGATGTTTAACTGGCATTTCCAGTCTGTCGCAGGCTTTTATTTAGCAATTGTGCTGTGCTTTTATTTTGAAAGGCAAAGACGGGAAGATCTCACCGGGTCAAAATTTGGATTGGAGTTACTATAAAGACTGTGTGAAGCTGAGAGGTTTAACTGGTGTTTTCAGGCCCATCGCAGGCTTTTATTTTGAAATTGTGCTGTACTTTTATTTTGAAAGGGAAAGACAGGAAGATCTCACCTGGTCAAAATTTGGATTGGAGTTACTCTAACGGCTGTGTGAAACTGAGAAGTTTACCTGGCAAATTGTGCTGTGCTTTTATTTTGAAAGGCAAAGACAGGAAGATCTCACCTGGTCAACATTTTAATTGGAGTTACTGTGAAGGCTGTGTGAAGCTGAGCGGTTTAACTGGAGTTTCCAGTGTGTTACAGGCTTTTATTTTGAAATTGTGCTGTGCTTTTATTTTTAAAAGGCAAAGACAGGAAGATCTCAGCTGGTCAATATTTGGATTGGAGTTACTCAAAAGGCTGAGTGAAGCTGAGAGGTTTAACTGGAGTTTTCAGTCCGTCGCAGGCTTTTATTTTGAAATTGTTGTGTGCTTTTATTTTGAAAGGCAAAGACAGGAAGATCTCACCAGGTCAAAATTTGGATTGGAGTTACTCTAAAGCAGGGGTGTCTAACTCAGTTCCTGGAGGTCCACTATCCTCTATGTTCCAGATGTTTCCTTCTTACAACACACCTGATTCAAATGATTAGCCATCATTAAGCTCAGCAGAAGCCTGATAACGAGCCTGATCATTTGAATCAGGTGTGTTGGAACTGAGTTTGACACCCCTGCTCTAACGGCTGTGTGAAGCTGAGAGGTTTCAGTGATTTTCAGGCTGAAATGCAGCTCCTGTGGAGGTATTGAGTGTGAAGGTGGGTGTGGCACACCAATGAGTCTGTGTGTGTGCGTGCGAGCATGCCTGCGCGTGTGTAAGGGCGGTTGCTATGGGCCCCCATAGCAACGGTGCCTGCCACAGACAGCAGAAAAGTGCTTCTCAGCAGCAGCGCGCAACGTCTCGTTCTGGTGCTAATTGTGGGCGAACCGTTAATGCGAGCTGAAAACTAAAATGACCGTGAGCGAGAGGAAGGCTGTGGCTATCCATAGATATGATTATTTTCCAAATATTGAGAGAAATGACCGAGTTACAGCGATTTAAAAAACACTGTCCCTCCATGAGCCAGATGATTCAGTTTACATTGGTTCTTATGGGGAGAACGGTGCGACTTTGGTCTAAACTGCTGCCTGCCATTTCCCTTCAGAAAGAGCTAGGTCTTCAAACTTGGATTCATTTGAATCCCAGGAAAATTGTCTACAATCTGACCAAATTTCATTCTCCTAACATTTATCGTTTGGTCGTGAGGGCGATGCGATCGTGAAATTTTCAGGCGGATTTTTCTCCTCTCCTCCACTCTACCAACTGACATGCCGCACTCTAACCAGAGCAGATTTTGAGAATTTTCACTTTTTGAGGACTCACTGACGAAAAACTATAAATCTCAGCCTGACATAAAATACATTCCTGCGAAGACAAGAAACATCACTGCGTTTTGATGGTTAAATGAAGTTTCTAGGTGACCGTATGGCGAAGCAGTGGCGTTTGGAAAAAAGTGGATTTTTCAAGCCGATTTTTTTTGCTCCCCATTCATTTTCTATGGGACTTTTTTCACAGTTTTTTGCGAATAATTCTGCGATAAAATGACGAATTTCTTAGAAAAGTCATAGCACACTATTCCCGATTAAGCCGCACGTTTTGATATATAATTTATTTTGGTTTTCTCAAAGCCCTAGGACTAGTTAGCGACCGAAAAACGGCGGAAACGTGAAGAAAAAGAAAAGACTAGACAATTCCCGCACGCGGAAATCGTGGGAGGGGCTCGGGATGTGTGCATGTCCGGAGCTGGGCAGGAGAGGGGTATTTTTTGGTCCGTCACAGGCTTTTATTTTGAAATTGTGCTGTGCTTTTATTTTGAAAGGCAGAGACAGGAAGATCTCACCTGGTTAAAATTTGGATTGGAGTAAAGGCTGTGTGAAGCTGAGAGATTTAACTGGAGTTTTCAGTCCGTCGCAGGCTTTTATTTTGAAATTGTGCTGTGCTTTTATTTTGAAGGAGAGACAGGAAGATCTCACCTGGTCAAACTTTGGATTGGAGTTACTGTAAAGGCTGTGTGAAGCTGAGAGGTTTAACTGGCATTTTCCAGTCTGTCATAGGCTTTTATTTGGAAATTTTGCTGTGCTTTTAGTTTGAAAGGCAGAGACAGGAAGATCTCACCTGGTCAAAAATTGGATTAGAGTAAAGGCTGTGTGAAGCTGAGAGGTTTAACTGGCGTTTTCCGGTTCATCGCAGGCTTTTATTTTGAAATTTTGCTGTGCTTTTATTTTGAAAGGCAGAGACAGGAAGATCAGACCTGGTCAAAATTTGGATTGGAGTTCATGTAAAGGCTGTGTGAAGCTGAGAGGTTGAAGTGGCGTTTCCAGTCTGTAGCAGGCTTTTATTTTGAAATTGTGGTGTGCTTTTATTTTGAAAGGCAGAGACAGGAAGATCTCACCTGGTCAAAATTTGAATTGGAATTACTGAAAAGGTTGTGTGAAGCTGAGAGGTTTAAGTGGCGTTTCCAGTCCGTCGCAGGCTTTTATTTTGAAATTGTACTGTGCTTTTATTTTGAAAGTCAAAGACAGGAAGATCTCACCAGGTCAAAATTTGGATTGGAGTTACTCTAAAGCAGAGGTGTCAACCTGAGTTCCTGGAGGTCCACTATCCTCTATGTTCTAGATGTTTCCTTCTTACAACACACCTGATTCAAATGATCAGTTCATCATTAAGCTCAGCAGAAGCCTGATAACGAGACTGATCATTTGAATCAGGTGTGTTGGAACTGAGTTTGACACCCCTGCTGTAAAGGCTGTGTGAAGCTGAGAGGTTGAACTGATTTTCAGGCTGAAATGCAGCTCCTGTGGAGGTATTGGGTGTGAAGGTGGGTGTGGCACTCCAATGAGTCTGTGTGTGTGCGTGCAAACATGCCTGCGCGTGTGTAAGGGCGGTTGCTATGGGCCCCATAGCAACGGTGCCTGCCACAGACAGCAAAAAAGTGCTTCTCAGCAGCAGCGCGCAACGTCTCGTTCTGGCGCTAATTGTGGGCTAACCGTGAATGCTAGCTGAAAACTAAAATGACCGTGAGCGAGAGGAAGGCTGTGGCTTTCCATAAATGTAATTATTTTCCAAATATTGTGAGAAATGACCGAGTTACAGCGATTTAAAAAACACTGTTCCTCCATGAGGCAGATGATTCAGTTTACATTGGTTCTAATGGGGAGAACGGTGCGACTTTGGTCTAAACTGCTGCCTGCCATTTCCCTTCAGAAAAAGCTAGGTCTTCAAACTTGGATTCATTTGAATCCCAGGAAAATTGTCTACAATCTGACCAAATTTCATTCCCCTAACATTTATCGTTTGGTCGTGAGGGCGATGCGATCGGGAAATTTTCAGGCGGATTTTTCTCCTCTCCTCCACTCTACCAACTGACATGCCGCACTCTAACCAGAGCAGATTTTGAAAATTTTCACTTTTTTGAGGACTCACTGATCAAAACTCTAAATCTCAGCCTGACATAAAATACATTCCTGCGAAGACAAGAAAAATCACTGCGTTTTGATGGTTAAATGAAGTTTCTAGGTGAACGTATGGCGAAGCAGTGGCATTTGGAAAAAAGTGGATTTTTTGAGCCGATTTTTTTCGCTCCCCATTCATTTTCAATGGGACTTTTTGCGCAGTTTTTTGCGAATAATTCTGCGATAAAATGACGAATTTCTTAGAAAAGTCATAGCACACTATTCCCGATGAAGCCGCACGTTTTGATATATAATTTGTTTTGGTTTTCTCAAAGCCCTAGGACGAGTTAGCGACCGAAAAACGGCGGAAACGTGAAGAAGTATAACTAGACAATTCCCGCTCGCGGAAATCGTGGGAGGGGCTCGGGATGTGTGCATGTCCGGAGAGGCGTATTTCGGCGTTTTTCTGGTCAAAATTTGGATTGGAGTTACTGTAAAGGCTGTGTAAAGCTGAGAAGTCAAACAGGCAAATTGTGCTGTGCTTTTATTTTGAGAGGAAGAGACAGGAAGACCAGACCTGGTCAAAATGTGGATTGGAGTTACTGTAAAGGCTGTGTGAAGCTGAGAGGTTAAACTGGCAAATTGTGCTGTGCTTTTATTTTGAAAGGCAGAGACAGGAAGATGTCACCAGGTCAAAATTTGGATTGGAGTTACTGTAAAGGCTGTGTGAAGCTGAGAGGTTTAACTGGCAAATTGTGCTGTGCTTTTATTTTGAAAGGAAGAGACAGGAAGATCTCACCTGGTCAAACTTTGGATTGGAGTTACTGTAAAGGCTGTGTGAAGCTGAGAGGTTTAACTGGCAAATTGTGCTGTGCTTTTATTTTGAAAGGAAGAGACAGGAAGATCTCACCTGGTCAAAATTTGGATTGGAGTTACTCAAAAGGCTGTGTGAAGCTGAGAGGTTCAATTGGCGTTTGTAGTCCGTCACAGGCTTTTATTTTGAAATCGTGCTGTGCTTTTATTGTGAAAGGCAGAGACAAGAAGATCTCACCTGGTAAAAATTTGGATTGGAGTTACTGTAAAGCAGGGGTGTCAAACTCAGTTCCTGGAGGACCACTATACTCTATGTTTTAGATGTGTCCCTCTTCCAACACTCCTGATTAAAATGATCAGCTTATTATTAAGCTCAGCAGAAGCCTGATAACGAGCCTGATCATTTGAATCAGGTGTGTTGGAAGAGGTAAACATGTAAAACATAGAGGATTGGAGTTACTCTAAAGGCTGTGTTAAGCTGAGAGGTTTAACTGGCATTTCCAGTCTGTCTCAGGCTTTTATTTTGAAATTGTGCTGTGCTTTTATTTTGAAAGGGAGAGACAGGAAGATCTCACCTGGTCAAAATTTGGATTGGAGCTACTGTAAAGGCTGTGTGAAACTGACAAGTTTAACTGGCAAATTGTGCTGTGCTTTTATTTTGAAAGGCAGAGACAGGAAGATCTGACCTGGTGAACATTTGGATTGGAGTTACTGTAAAGGCTGTTTCAAGCTGAGAGGTTTAACTGGCGTTTCCAGTACCTTGCAGGCTTTTATTTTGAAATTTTGCTGTGTTTTTATTTTGAAAAGAAGAGACAGGAAGATCTCACCTGGTCAAAATTTGGATTGGAGTTACTCAAAAGGCTGTGTGAAGCTGAGAGGTTTAACTGGCAAATTGTGCTGTGCTTTTATTTTGAAAGGCAGAGACAGGAAGATCTCACCTGGTCAACATTTGGATTGGAGTTACTCTAAAGGCTGTGTGAAGCTGAGAGGTTTAACTGGCGTTTTCCAGTCTGTCATAGGCTTTTATTTTGAAATTTTGCCGTGCTTTTATTTTGAAAGGCAGAGACAGGAAGATCTCACCTGGTCAAAATTTGGATTGGAGTAAAGGCTGTGTGAAGCTGAGAGATTTAACTGGAGTTTTCAGTCCGTCGCAGGCTTTAATTTTGAAATTGTGCTGTGCTTTTATTTTGAAGGAGAGACAGGAAGATCTCACCTGGTCAAAATTTGGATTGGAGTTACTGTAAAGGCTGTGTGAAACTGAGAAGTTTAACTGGCAAATTGTGCTGTGCTTTTATTTTGAAAGGCAGAGACAGGAAGATCTCACCTGGTCAAAATTTGGATTGGAGTTACTCTAAAGCAGGGGTGTCTAACTCAGTTCCTGGAGGTCCACTATCCTCTATGTTCTAGATGTTTCCTTTCTTACAACACACCTGATTCAAATAATCAGCTCATCATCAAGCACAGCAGAAGCCTGATAACGAGCCTGATCATTTGTATCAGGTGTGTTGGAACTGAGTTTGACACCCCTGCTCTAAAGGCTGTGTGAAGCTGAGAGGTTTAACTGGCGTTTCCTGTACCTTGCAGGCTTTTATTTTGACATTGTGCTGTGCCTTTATTTTGAAAGGCAGAGACAGGAAGATCTCACCTGGTCAAAATTTGGATTGGAGTTACTGTAAAGCAGGGGTGTCAAATTCAGTTCCTGGAGGTCCACTATCCTCTGTGTTCTAGATGTTTCCTTCTTACATCATCAAGCACAGCAGAAGCCTGATAACGAGCCTGATCATTTGTATCAGGTGTGTTGGAACTGAGTTTGACACCCCTGCTCTAAAGGCTGTGTGAAGCTGAGAGGTTGAACTGATTTTCAGGCTGAAATGCAGCTCCTGTGGAGGTATTGGGTGTGAAGGTGGGCGTGGCACACCAATGAGTCTGTGTGTGTGCGTGCGAACATGCCTGCGCGTGTGTAAGGGCGGTTGCTATGGGCCCCCATAGCAACGGTGCCTGCCACAGACAGCAGAAAAGTGCTTCTCAGCAGCAGCGCGCAGCGTCTCGTTCTGGCGCTAACTGTGGGCTAACCGTGAGTGCTAGCTGAAAACCAAAATGACCGTGAGCGAGAGGAAGGCTGTGGCTTTCCAGAAATGTAATTATTTTCCAAATAATCTGAGAAATGACCGAGTTACAGCGATTTAAAAAACACTGTCCCTCCATGAGGCAGATGATTCAGTTTACATTGGTTCCTATGGAGAGAACGGTGCAACTTTGGTCTAAACTGCTGCCTGCCATTTCACTTCAGAAAGAGCTAGGTCTTCAAACTTGGATTCATTTGAATCCCAGGAAATTTGTCTACAATCTGACCAAATTTCATTCCCCTAACATTTATCGTTTGGTCGTGAGGGCGATGCGATTGTGAAATTTTCAGGCGGATTTTTCTCCTCTCCTCCACTCTACCAACTGACATCACGCACTCTAACCAGAGCAGATTTTGAGAATTTTCACTTATTTGAGGACTCACAGATCAAAAACTGTAAATCTCAGCCTGACATAAAATACATTCCTGCGAAGACAAGAAAAATCACTGCGTTTTGATGGTTAAATGAAGTTTCTAGGTGAACGTATGGCGAAGCAGTGGCGTTTGGAAAAAAGTGGATTTTTTGAGCCGATTTTTTTCGGTCCCCATTCATTTCCTATGGGACTTTTTTGGCAGTTTTTTGCGAATAATTCTGCGATAAAATGACGAATTTCTTAGAAAAGTCATAGCACACTATTCCCGATGAAGCCGCACGTTTTGATATATAATTTGCTTTGATTTTCTCAAAGCCCTAGGAGGAGAAGCGAATCGAAAAACGGCGGAAACGTGATTAATAAAATATAATAAACGCAGCAGGAGAACAATAGTGGCTCGTGGCTTCGCCACGAGCCACTCTCCTCCCATTGCTTTGCAATGGAGAGGAGAGTGGCTCGTGTCGAAGCCCGAGCCCCTAATAATAAACGCCAACAGGAGAACAATAGTGGCTCGTGGCTTCGCCACGAGCCACTCTCCTCCCATTGCTTTGCAATGGAGAGGAGAGTGGCTCGTGCCGAAGCCCGAGCCCCTAACTAGACAATTCCCGCTCGCGGAAATCGTGGGAGGGGCTCGGGATGTGTGCATGTCCGGAGCTGGGCAGGAGAGGGTTATTTTTTGGTCCGTCATAGGCTTTTATTTTGAAATTGTGCTGTGCTTTTATTTTGAAAGGCAGAGACAAGAAGATCTCACCTGGTCAAAATTTGGATTGGAGTTACTCTCAAGGCTGTGTGAAGCTGAGAGGTTTAACTGGCATTTTTTGGTCTGTTGCAGGCTTTTATTTTGAAATTGTGCTGTGCTTTTATTTTGAAAGGCAGAGACAGGAAGATCAGACCTGGTTAAACTTTGGATTGGAGTAAAGGCTGTGTGAAGCTGAGAGGTTTAACTGGTGTTTTCAGGTCCATCGCAGGCTTTTATTTAGAAATTGTGCTGTGCTTTTATTTTGAAAGGCAGAGACAGGGAGATCTCACCTGGTCAAAATTTGGATTGGAGTTATTGTAAAGGCTGTGTGAAGCTGAGAGGTTTAACTGGTGTTTTCAGGCCCATCACAGGCTTTTATTTTGAAATTGTGCTGTGCTTTTATTTTGAAAGGGAAAGACATGAAGATCTCACCTGGTCAACATTTGGATTGGAGTTACTCTAAAGCAGGGGTGTCAAACTCAGTTCCTCGAGGTCCACTATCCTCTATGTTTTAGATGTTTCCCTGTTCCAACACACCTGATTCAAATAATCAGCTCATCATTAAGCTCAGCAGAAGCCTGATAACGAGCCTGATCATTTGAATCAGGTGTGTTGGAACTGAGTTTGACACCCCTGCTCTCAAGGCTGTGTGAAGCTGAGAGGTTTCAGTGATTTTCAGGCTGAAATGCAGCTCCTGTGGAGGTATTGGGTGTGAAGGTGGGTGTGGCACACCAATGAGTCTGTGTGTGTGCGTGCGAGCATGCCTGCGCGTGTGTAAGGGCGGTTGCTATGGGCCCCATAGCAACGGTGCCTGCCACAGACAGCAGAAAAGTGCTTCTCAGCAGCACCGCGCAACGTCTCGTTCTGGCGCTAATTGTGGGCGAACCGTTAATGCGAGCTGAAAACTAAAATGACCGTGAGCGAGAGGAAGGCTGTGGCTATCCATAGATATGATTATTTTCCAAATATTGAGAGAAATGACCGAGTTACAGCGATTTAAAAAACACTGTCCCTCCATGAGCCAGATGATTCAGTTTACATTGGTTCTTATGGGGAGAACGGTGCGACTTTGGTCTAAACTGCTGCCTGCCATTTCCCTTCAGAAAGAGCTAGGTCTTCAAACTTGGATTCATTTGAATCCCAGGAAAATTGTCTACAATCTGACCAAATTTCATTCTCCTAACATTTATCGTTTGGTCGTGAGGGCGATGCGATCGTGAAATTTTCAGGCGGATTTTTCTCCTCTCCTCCACTCTACCAACTGACATGCCGCACTCTAACCAGAGCAGATTTTGAGAATTTTCACTTTTTTGAGGACTCACTGACGAAAAACTATAAATCTCAGCCTGACATAAAATACATTCCTGCGAAGACAAGAAACATCACTGCGTTTTGATGGTTAAATGAAGTTTCTAGGTGACCGTATGGCGAAGCAGTGGCGTTTGGAAAAAAGTGGATTTTTTGAGCCAAATTTTTTCACTCCCCATTCATTTTCTATGGGACTTTTTTCGCAGTTTTTTGCGAATAATTCTGCGAAAAAATGACGAATTTCTTAGAAAAGTCATAGCACACTATTCCCGATGAAGCCGCACGTTTTGATATATAATTTGCTTTGATTTTCTCAAAGCCCTAGGAGGAGAAGCGAATCGAAAAACGGCGGAAACGTGATTAATAAAATATAATAAACGCAGCAGGAGAACAATAGTGGCTCGTGGCTTCGCCACGAGCCACTCTCCTCCCATTGCTTTGCAATGGAGAGGAGAGTGGCTCGTGTCGAAGCCCGAGCCCCTAAATATAATAAACGCTTTTTCAACAGGAGAACAATAGTGGCTCGTGGCTTCGCCACGAGCCACTCTCCTCCCATTGCTTTGCAATGGAGAGGAGAGTGGCTCGTGTCGAAGCCCGAGCCCCTAACTAGACAATTCCCGCTGGTGCGGAAATCGTGGGAGGGGCTCGGGATGGGTGCATGTCCGGAGCGGCGTATTTATTCTAAACGCTGTGTGAAGCTGAGAGGTTTAACTGGCGTTTTCCGGTCTGTGGTAGGCTTTTATTTAGAAATTGTGCTGTGCTTTTATTTTGAAAGGCAGAGACAGGAGGATCTCACCTGGTCAAAATTTGGATTGAAGTCACTCCTAAGGATGTGTGAAGCTGAGAGGTTTACCTGATGTTTTCCGGTCTGTCGCACCACTGCCAGGTGAAATGTATGCAGAGTGGAGGAAAATCGTTTCTTCTGGCCATTGAGGGATGATCTTCATTGGTATCCCTTTGAGGATGTGATGTCCCTCATTCGTCCTACAGAGAATGTTACGTCACGTCATATGGCCATTGCAAGAGAGGTGTGGGATGCTCTGGCCAGCCACGGAATTTAAACCTGGACATCAGCTTTCTATGACATTGATCAGTTGTTCATGACTACTTTTGACATCCTCATTCATTTTTATAGATGTCTGCCTACAGTACTACTGTTTTTCATGTTTGACTATTGAATATTTGATCAGGTCCAGTTGTGGTCTTAGTGACATGTTGATGTATCATTCCTACTCACTGATCCTTTATTGAAAATATGTTCATATCATACATTCCAGCTTGTTATAGTTACACCTATATGAAAGAGAAAGCCCCAAAACCTAATATTTGAAATATGCAATAAATTGAATGATAGGCATTGCAGGTTAATACACAGCATAAGATGTTATTAAACAACATTCCTGTGGTCCTGAGTATTTGTTTATCACATTTATGTTATGATCTATAATAAGTAGTAATGGATCCATTCAACCTGTTACTCTAATTTCAACCGTTACCAAACAATTTTATATCAAAATAATCTTAAATGATTTTCCCAAACTCATGAGGGTTTGACCTATTGTCCTTTTAGTGGTTTGAATGATTTAATTTGTGATAGATTTGAGCAAATATTTGCAATTTAATACAAAAAAACAAGCAAATATTGAAAAGTTGGGCATGCCAGAGTTCAAAAGTTGTTTAAATTAATAGAGGTCAAGTCTTAACTGAAATTAAATGATTATCCAGTGTGCATGTGGCCTTCTTTACTTAATGGTAAAGGATTTATTAAACATTTTTGAAAAAAATATACTTTTTCAGGTTCCTGAGTATTCATAACAGGATTGCACTATGCATGGCGCACATCAAATAAAACATTTCATAAAAAGTGTAACTTTAATGCCTGAGCTGGCCGAATCACATTATTTGATGGCTTGCTATCTGGTTTTCTTAAATATATGACAGAAAAATATGAGATTTTTCAAAGGTTAGGATGCCTAAATTGTCCTCCAATTCTGGAATGACCCATATACATAGAGAGAAGGACCAATGTAACAATGCAATACAAAATACTGTACATGTAGTACTATTATAGCAACCAAAGAAGACACTTCAGACTTGAAATACTTTCATATACTATACATTTTTTATTTACAACATTCAGCCTTTTCTTTCAGCCTTCTGGAGGTCTTCTGTGTTGTCTGTGGGTGTTAAAAGATCAAAATTAACTGGGAAAATTGAAATGTGAAACAAGTGCAAATCTGTACTGCGGTTTTTACCTGAGGCATGTCCCGTCGTAGCAGGTCGTGGAAGCAGATGTGGAGGTACAGCCGTTACCGGACCTATACAGGCCGTCGGCCGACACTGCACACTACACACCCCGCTCCCTGGACCACAGGAAGCCAAGTCCAAATTCTAAAAGGTGAAGAATCAAGAGTGGCAAATTAATATCAATTAGTTTGACATTTTTCAACAATTAAGTAAATTGATGTGCATGATTAGAACAAATATTTATTGAACACTTGTTCCTACCTGAGACATGCCTATGGGGAGGCTGTAGAAGACTTCCAAAAGGACTGGGTGTCCGAGAGGAGGGAACTTGTGGGAGGACGTCTGATCTCACCACTGCACCTCCTGGACCCCCTCAGGCCTGGAACTCAAAGAACAAATCAGAGCAAGAACAAAACACAGCAGAACAATGTGCCACATGAAAAACGTGTGACACAACTGTAAAATCGGACAGCACAACACGCTGATGTGCCACGAAGTGAGTGTGTGTGACACAAAATCAGTGTTGGCTGGTGAGGCTTTAGCCAGTCAAAATGCAATAGACCGGGCTGTGATAGCTATAATACGTTTGGAGAACACCTGACTGAACACATTTCTCAGGTTGGGAAATGTAAATGTGATCAATCACAGTGTTCTTGTCTGTGGTAGACTCTGTGATCAATTGGTTGTAGCCCCTGGACAGAAGTGCATCTCTTATGCTTTTTTTGCCTCTAGAAAGGAGGTCTTCATTGAAGTCACCACAAACAACAATGGGGTGGTGATCCAACAGTTCCAATGTGTCCAAGAGAGCGTTGAGGTTTGGCAGAAACTTTTGCAAACCAAAATCTGGGGGTCTATACACAGTTGCTATTAGCACTTTGACTGGGACCTCAACCTTCACGACCAGACATTCGAGATCTGTGACACGTCCCATGCAGCTCGGCGCCTCCGCCATCAGAGCGCTCCTGCAGTACACGGCAACTCCACCCCCGGCCTTTGACGCCATGTCCCTGCACGTGGTGTAACACGCCTGTCTGCTGCGGTGAAACACAGTGTATCCCTCCAGATCAAAGGACGAGGATACAGAGGACCCTGACAGATGTGTCTCGGTGAGACAAAGCACATCTGCCAACCTGAGTTCGTGATGCAACTTCAGGTCCACCATGTGAGATGGAAGCCCTTGGGTGTTATGATGGACGATTGTCACCTCTGCATCTGGTCGCTCCGTCCGGTTGAAGCGGCGCAACAGCGGAGTAACACTCTGGAAACTCGCGCTGCGCATGTCTTCCAAAGCTGTCGTAATAGCAGGGTCGGCATAGATTTTTGTCTCATCAAAATCGGTGATGGTGAGACCCTGAAGCGAAGTGGTGCGACTAAGCGCCACATACGCCATGCCTGGCTGAAACATGCGTTTCAGGCTCACGACAGCCGACGTCACCGTCATTCCCTGAACTTTGTGGGCTGTACACGCAAAGGCCAGCTTGACGGGGAACTGACGTCTCACGACTCCGCCCTTGCGACCGATGCTCTCCTCGGATCTCTCGACGTAGACCAAGTCGTCCGAGGGGCCCAGAAGCTTTTTGCGGAGAGTCTGTCCTGCTGTGGTATTGTCCAGTTTAAGTCCAAGAAAGCTCACGACTTTGGGGTCACGTCTGTCAGGCAGAATGGTGGAGATGGTCCCAAAGGTTCCATTGACAAGGCCATCCTCCACGTTGAGATTCCTGATCAGCATAACTCTTGCTCCTTCAGCTGCCATTATGCTGTCAGGCAAATCTCTTTTGGTGCCTTTGATGTTGGGCACAGGCACCTTCCTGCCGGTAGCGACATCCTTCCTGTAGTCCTCGGCCGCTATTTTGACGTCCCCTTTAAGCAGGGAGGCCACGGTGGCTGCGTTGTGACCATCTACCTGCTTGTTGGTGGCAAAGACGTGCAGCGTTCCTGGCGGGCAATCTTTGCCGTCAGAGACGGCTCTCATGAGCAAGCCTCTGTCCGCAGCGCACAGAGGATCTTGCTTGCGCTTGACACGCAGTCGATTGAGGAGTTCGGCGAACGTTCGGTCATCCTTCTGACGCATGATCTCCGTGAGGTTGACCATGGTGAAGCGCTCTCTCCAGAGATCGAACTCTGTCTCCTCGTAGACACAGAGCGGCTTGGCCCTGCCCAGCGGCGGCAGCTGGTAAAAGTCACCGACTGCAAGAACGGAAATGCCGCCAAAAGGTTTTCGGTTTCCTTTGAGCTGCTGGAATCGCCAGTTGACGTAGGCAAACAGCTTCTTGGAAACCATGGAAATCTCATCGATGATGAGAATTTCCACCGAAGACAAAGTTGCTCTAAGTTCATCAAGTGCATTGCCCAGGCCCTGGTACGGCGGTTCCAGGGACCTGGGAAGCTTAAGGACAGAGTGCAACGTTTTGCCCGCGATGTTAAAGGCTGCCGTGCCCGTGAAGGCAGTCAGAAGGACAGTGGGCTGGGACATGTCAGCTGCGTCCCGGAATCTCGGGAGCTGCCGCAGAATCCTCGTTGCTTCCTCATGAATGCACTTGATGACGTGGGACTTACCGCAACCAGCTCCACCAGAGACAAAGTAGTGGAACGGTTCTGGATCTTGGCCCCACACACGCCGAAGGCACCACTGGCGCACAGCGTAGAAGACGCACGCCTGGGTCTCGTTCAGACTCTGAAACATCTTGCGGACAAAGTCTGGACTTAACCGAGGCGCCTCGATTCTGGGAACGGGTTCACCGACATTCAGGTCTTCAAAGTCGGGCACGGCGTCTTCGTCCTGCTCCTCTGGGATCTTTTCACGGAGCTCAAGACACTCCTGCCGTTCCGCCTCAACCTCGGGTGCAAACGTGTTCCAAGCGTTGAGGACCGGACCGAACTGGACGTTCTGGAGTGCCTTATCCATGCCTGCGCCTCGTCCCTCGAATCGCTTCCTGTTGTGCTCCACGATGTCCTTGACGTCGCGTCGGGATTTGTAGAACTCTTCGTACGAGGTGCGACCCCCGTCGTTGAGTTCCTCGTCAGATCGGTGGGGGAGGTACAGCTTTAGCAGTCGTCTGAAATGTTTTTCTGGCGCCTTGGTCTCAGAGAAGCGCGCATATCGAATGACTGCTGGTTTTCCGGCTGTCCTCTTGGCAATATGTCCTTTGTCACACAAAAGGGCAATGGCACTGGGGCCCTGTGCTTGTTCGCCGTAGACTACCCGGTAGTCTGATGCAAATTCGGCCAGGCACATCCTCTGAAACTCGGGAGTCTTTGGTCGGAACAGATACTTCTCAGGTACCCCCAACATCCAGACCTCTTCAGACTCAGGTGCCATGTCCTTCAGGCGACTCATAGGAAGACTCATCTTCATGGCTTCCTCGTCTGTGGAGAGGAAAATCACAGACCGCGAGCACTTTTTCAGGGGCAAGCTGCACGTGCGAGCCACTGCCTCCTGGGCGCTGACCTCTCGGTGCTTCGCATAGGCCTGCATGATCTTTCTCATTTCCTCACTTTGGTTGAAGGCAGACTCTCTGCTGGTCTTCACGACCGAGTTCAGGATCTCGGTCATCTCGTGCTCTGGCTTGGTGATGTATGACATCATGTACATGGCACAGCAGTACTCGTCCAGGACGTACTGGATGTCCATGTTGGCGTTCCAAGCGCGGAGAAGGTCTGGGTTATAGGCGTTAACCCAACACTCCTTCGGCTGCCGCTTCAGCATGACCACGCTCCCGCTTGTCAGATTTTCGGCGCACTTCATATAGGCGTCGTGTTCCAAGTCGCATCGACGGAGGAGATCTGACAAGCTCTCAAAGGAGGCCTTCGGATCCATGAGGAGCTCTCTCAGGTGCCGAAGCTTTTCCTTTGCTTCCCTTTGCTGCCGACGGATCTGCTCCCTCCGTTCCTTCATCACCTCTTCCTGGTCTTGACCATCTTCCATTTCCACATCCGCAGCAAAGGGCTCCGTGATCCAGGTGATATCAAACGGCAGCTTGGGGAAGCCATAACGACACACCACGTTTCCTTTTCGGCAAGAGCCGGTGTGGCTCCTGCTGTGTACCTGAACCTCCGAGACGATTTTGTGGAGCTCCGGGTCCTTCTCGGGGTCAGGCATCTGGCAGGAAATGTGGCGGTCAATGAACCTGCATACGGTGTGGTCCAAGTCCTCGCCGTACACAGGGGCATCTTTGACCCACACTAGCATGTGAATGTGTGGGCTTCCGCGGGCCTGAAATTCAACGCGGTAAAAATAATCCTCCACCTCGCCGATCGGCCGCGCTGGTGAGAGGATCAACTTTGCCATAAGGGCATCCACGCGTTTTTCAAACATGCGCATTACGGTGACAGGGTTACTGCGCAAAATGTCACACTTGGCTTTCCAGTCCAGTTCGGAAAAGTCACCAAGTGTTTGTCCTTGCTGAGATTTGATGACCCCAATTATTTCAGGCCATCTCATCTCAGCTGCCGAAAAAGTCAAAAAGAACGTCGGTTTGCCGAGTTGCCTGAGCATAGCATGCAAATCTCTCAGGCTTTTATTCCAATATGCGGGTGTGCCTCTCAGAGGCTGCATAAATCGCATGGCCTCTTTGGCCTGAATTAATCTCTCCACCTCCTCTTTGTCCTGGAGCATGGAGTTTTTGATGGCACGCCCGTCTTTTGTGCGCATCTTTCCTTTGCGCATTTGTATCGACATACTTCCTCTCGCAAGGTTCGTCTCCGTTACAAACTGCGCAAAGAAAAGGTAAGTCTGGTCCTCGGCAAACCGCGTGTCTGCCCCGAAAAGCCTGGCGTTAAAGTATCTGCTGGGTGAAAGTTTGATGGGACGGTCTTCATCCAGCGTGTTCTCTCCCGTGGGAAACTGCACAGGGAACGCCATGGCTTCCAGTTTGGGGATTGCAAAAAATCCCACAGGTTTGTTGCCTTGGGCAGGGGCAACGCTGAAAATGCCATCTCCATAGGAAAGTATTTCCTGCGCAATGTCTGGTGGCTGCATGCAGGTGTCCAGAGCAAGTCCAGGTCTTAGCTCCTCCTGCTGTTCGGTGGGTATGTCTGCAGCTAAATTGGTCTGGTAGCTGTCAGACACTTGTAGCAGCTCTTGGTCCAAGATGTCTTCTCCCCACTGGGCAGCATCCATGCTGTCGTGCTGAGAGTCTATGTCATCAGCAGACTCCTCCAAGAGGGTTTCTGTCGTGACATCATTGGACCGGTTTTCCAGCTCAGTGCTTGGTGATGGCATGTCAGTATTGCGCGTTTGGTCGTCTTCTGGCCGACTCGTTCCTGCGTCTGACACAAAATCGGCCAAGACTGGCTCAGTGTAGCTATCAGCCGCCTCCAGCAGCTCCTCGTCGAGCATGCTGTCTTCTCCCCACTGCGCATCATCCGTGCACTCATCATCTGAGTCGTGGAGGAGATTTTGGAACGTGGCCTGTTCATCAATGGTCACATCGGAATACTCAGAGTGTTGCTCTCTGAGTTTTTCCAGGGCTACCAGCACATTCTTCATGTTGACAGTGTAGAAGTGCTGGTAACCTTTGAATCGAATGTGACGCTTTAATTTCACCTGCAGTAGCTGTGCTTCTGGGAGGGGACGTGGAAGACTGTTGACAATGCTTTCCACTTCCGATGGAACACACACAACAGCTCCGTGGACTGCTCGCTGCTGTCCTTTCGGTAAGGCGATGATCTTCGCAAACGGGAGGATTTTTGCGATGAGCTGTCTCTCCAGCACATTGAGTTCGGCCAACTCCGGGGGAATGGCTGCCAACTCTAAATTGTTCGCTACTGCATGTGTTGGCATCCTCCCACGGCTGAGGTGGCTGTCACAGTTGTGGCAGATCCACTCCTGCAGTCTCTCTGGTGGCATTGAGCAAGGGGAGGAGCACTCAGCGTCACAGACATGCACATATGTTCCAGTCAAGCAAGCCTGTGCAACGTCGATGTTGGTGGAGTATTTAACTCTCTTGCATGACTTGACTTGATTTGGAAACATAGTCCTGTGGCAGACCGTACAGACGTATGTTGGTCCATGGCTGATGGTCTCACGGAATGCTGCTATTGCCGCTGCCATCACTGAAGTGAGCACTGGCTGGCAAGAGGTTCCGAGCTGTCGGTATTTCCGCCTGATGCTCAGTGCTCTCTGCAACTTCTGACGCATGTCAGGATTGGCAGCCAACCTGCGTCTTCTGAGCAGGCTACAGCGTTGAATATGATGTAGCCTGAACTCTGGATCCTTCCTGTACCTCTGGACAACATACTTTTTCTGCCTGTTCAGAATGGCTGGATCCGTACTGTACCTCTTGAGAACATCATTTTTCTTCCTGTTCCGATAGGCAGGATCCGTGCTGTACCTCTGGACAACATAATGTTTTAGCCTGTTCCGAAAGGCAGGATCTGTGCTGTACCTCTTGACAACATAATTTATTTTCCTGCTCCGAAAAGCAGAATCTGTCATGTATTTGGTTTTTACTCTGTCTCGCATTTTGACATTAAACTTGGCATAATATTTTTTAGAGGACAACAGCCGTTGTTCACGGTTGTTTTGCACACACACACACTGTGCCTGAATTTTCTTCCTGCGAAATTCAGCACAGCTGGCATACCTGATTCTCTCACCAGTTTTTTTCCCAATTTTTTCTTTCAATTGTTCCTTTTTGTCACATGCTCTCCTCTTGGCTTTTCGCCTCCGATCTTTGTTGAATTTACAGAGCTTTATTGCTTGTGGGACAGCTGAGGAACCTTTAACGTCCTCCTCAATTTTGACAGCCGTCCCACTGTCTGCCTGCCATGTGAGGAGAGGAGGTTCAGACACTTCATGTTGAACCTCGATTTCCGGGGATTGTTGAGAATGTTCACTGGGGCTGTCAGTCTGAAAAGAAACCGGGACAAACTCGTAACTTGCAGAGTCTCCACGGTCTCTAAAGAGTGTGTGCAGGTGGTTAGCCAGGTCACTGAGTTCCGCAAAAGTCATGACAATCGCCTTCCCGGAATGAGAGGGTAATCCTCTTGAGTCTCTGGAGTGGGAATCAAACACTCCATACCTCCCGGACTGATCACGGAAAACAGCAATAACCTCAGGTGAAATGATGATTAAAGCCTGATTAACCTCTGCAGAAAGAGACTCCAGCTGGCTGGCAAGCGGAAGCCACCACTGCCTTCTTCCAGGGCTCGATACTTGAGTTTTTAAAAAGCCACACCTGATCTCAGACATGTTGACATTATACAAATGTCTGTCTGTGAGGACTTGTTTTGGCATCTCCTCAACTGTCAGGTGATTGCTCTGGAAGGTCTTGTCGCGAATCAACTGCTGTTTGACTCCGACATACAGCGCGTCTCCCTGAGCCAGGACTCTATCGAGTGTAGTCCTGGTGAACTGACAGCCCTCAGTGTGGTATGCCAGAAATGTCAATGCGTTACAGCTACACTGATGGTTGCGGGAAAATACTTTGTACCTCCTATCATTCTGAGAATGACTGGCCCGGACTGACTCCACACGGTGACTCTCGCTCCTGGTTTTATCCTGAAATTATGACAAACTGTGATCAGTAATGATTATACTTTCATTATTTATTCAGACAGCTTAATTTTTTTAGTTTGGCATTAGTACTAGCTTCTTCAGTTAAAGGATCATATGATTTAATGTTTCAGTGACAACTTTTATTGTTCCTACATTATGAACATCCTCTCACCAATTTATGGAAATCTTGTATTATTTTAGCGTATTATTGCTTACTATTACCTTAGCGAGTTTAATATACATATTTGTACGTTTATTGCAATAACACATATTATGTATGTATATATTATACATAATAATATATATTTTATATATCACACACACACACACACACACACACACACACACACACACACACACACACACACTGCATTTGAACAGATCATAATGAGTTGCATTTTTTTTCTAAAACCATGAACACATAATAACCCTATGTCACTTAATTTAATTTACTGGTTAGCTCCTATTCTGTAGACATCAACATGACATTACCATTTTAATGTAATGGGACTTGCTCCAATGTTTGTGAGGAGGCTTAAGGAGGGTGCTTTGAGCAGACAATTTATGACTGCAGCATCAGAGTTGTTTCATCTAACAGACAGTTGATGGTCATGGGATCAACATTACTGTACAGACTGAAGGCTACTGAAGACTACCTGGACCACATACTTTTCCTGTTTGTGTGAAATGCAATTACATAGCAAAGTCAGTATTCCATTGACTTTTTTCCAGCATGCCAATGGCAAGTGATGTAAATATTTTATTCACCAAAACCTTTTCTACACAAATTTTGCCAGTGGCTAGTGCTAATGTAAACCCTGATTAGAAGCAAGAGTTACTTTGTGAAAGCAATGACACACAACACAGCATTACAGGTAGCTTATTGTATTGTGACCAGCATAATAACAGTTCTCTCAATTGCCAAAAAATATTTTTAACTGCAGTAAAAAAAAAAAAAAAAACAACCATGACTTTACAAAAAAATACTTGTGTATTGTCTAATATGTCTATCATAGAGGAATAAACTTACATTATCTGTTGGTGCATCAGCTGAGGTGGATGCAGCTATCATGAACCAGGGCCACTTGGTTTGTGATGGAGTCAGTGTTCGGGTCATCTGATAAATGACAATAACAGTGACACTTTAAAAATAAAGCAACACGATAGCTAGACAGTTGGCTAACGACTAAATAGCATCAGTTGTCTAAAAGCTAGTTATCTAGCTATCCAAAAGCTATTTATCTAGCTAACAGCTAGCTAGCCTTTGAATAAGCTAGCTTGCTAGCTGCCAGCTAGCTAGCCAGTAGTTTCAGTTGTCCCAAAGCTAGCTACCCAAAAGATAGCAAGCTAACAAATAAGCTAGATTGGTAGCTGATAGCTCGCTAGTAGCTTCAATTTTCCTAATGCTAGCGATTCATTGGAATTGTCATTATACAGTAAATGTGCCAGAAAAAAACAGGAACGACAAAAACGGCCACAAATGGAGATGCCTGCTTTGTAATGTTCTTTTAATTGATTATAGAGAGGTAAATATACCTTCTCAGGAGAAGGAGGCTTGCAGCCCGCATCATCAGCTGTCCAGGCCTGTCCATTCGGTGAGGGGGTCATTATCTTGGCCATCTAAACACAGAATAACAAAACTTCAGTGAAATGACGATGATTTTCAGTCAGATGATACATATTGATGAAAAGAGGACTAATCCTTACCTTTGCAATGGGAGAACAAACAGGGGTTTCTGTCTTGCCCCAACTGCAGGACAATCTGGCCGGGGGTGAGTCAAACAGCTGATGACAGATGAGAAAAAACATAGCAAGTGTCAGTGTGGACAATGTAGATGCCTGTGGAATGGAGTCAGCAGCAACCAAATGAGATACCAATTAAATGGAGTTGAACAGCTATCCAACAATTTACAACTACATTTCTGTGTAGCTGATTCAAGTCTGTTATTATTAGTGGCTGTTGTTATGAACTAGTTTTACTTAATTGCAGATGACACTAAAAAAAAACATCTGCAGAATGAACTGTCAAGAATTACATGTTTGAGCATTCATACAATCCTTCCATGGGAGATAAAATTTTAATTAATCAACTTACCTTCTTTGATTTAGGAGAAGCCTTGAAATCCGCCAGGCAAGACTTATGGGAGGGAGACACTTTATCCATGGCACTGAAATCCGCCAGGCAAGACATATGTGAGGGAGACACTTTCTCCATGGCACTTAGGGCTGTGCTGCTGAACCAGATGGGGTTCAGCGGAAGAAAGCTCTCCTCCACCTGTAAAACACAAAGCAGACACTACTAATTACAGTTTGTCCTGTCAAAAAACAACCAATAGCATCTGAAAGAAATATTTGAAGAATCACAAACCTGCTGTTGAGCCATCCTGGGCTTTGGTGAACCTCTGGACCGGGGAGGTTCCCGAGGATGGCTCGTCTGCAATCACAGAAAGCGTCACACTGAATTATAGCTATTTTTTTACCACAGTACACATATTATTACCATTATTATCACAATACATGATGTCACAGTTGTCTAAAAAAAGTCTAAAAAACATAAAGCAATTTATCAATTACCTTGCCGCCCTGACCAATTTTCCTCCGTTCACGGGGTTTCGGGCTGGGTGGAGCAGGGGATCTCTCTCTCACTGGAGCTTTCCGAACTGGAGGCTGAGGAGGGATCGGGGGCGAAGGAAGTGGTGGTGTCACCAGTTGCTCGCTGGCAGCGGACCAGAACAACTGGACGAGGATCCCCATCCCCTCACGATCACTCAGATGGACCTGCATAAATAAGAAATTAAAAAAAACACACATACAAACAGTTTTAATGTCAGTGAACATCTGCCGTGAACCAAACTTGTCCAATCAACAACTTTTTTTCACAACATAATTTAATTTTCACAAATTAAAGTCTAAGAAATGACTCCAGAAGATCTTACACCATCCTTGCTCCACAGCACCAAATCACTCAGGGGGAAGTGCTCTGCAGTGTTGAAGAACTTTACACCTTGAAAAACAATTGAAAAAAAAAAGTCAGCATTGTACCAAAATATCCAATGATACTTGAGAATTGTTAAAATGTAGGTCACGTCTTTCTTGTTTGTTCATTGAGTGAATGGAATGGATGAAAACAATGTTTTTCCTCTTACCCATACGAGCAGCCACACGTCTGTATTCCTGCCGAAGCAGGTCCTGGTGTTGGACGTCAACGACCAGGCGGGGAGGAAAGTCGACCACAAAAACCTTGGACCAGCGGTTGCCACAAGTGGTGAGGAGATTGGCAAAATCCACACCGGCCTTCTCAACAGTGGTGCTGGTCAGGTTGTTGCCAGGGGCCATGACGCAGACGGCATCAGGTGCACGAGGAACTGCAGCGTGCAGAACCTCAGTGCGAATTTCAGAAGCAGACGCCCCCGGGATCGACAGGAAGCCAAAGCTCAGCCGAGACTCTGGCATCCGAATAAAGCCATCTACAAGAGCACGTAGATGGGAGTCCCCGACAATAAGAATGAACTGCAGAAGAAATACCACAGTTTTAGTATGAAAGTCAAAAAAACTTTTTAAGAAAACGAACAGCAACAATCAATAATTATACCTTCTTTCCAGGGCGCTCAGGAGGAATGACCAACTTGTGGTTGCGCCCAGTAAAGGGTGAAGTTGGCCATTTCAAAGCTTTGTGGCGGTAACCGGTGCCACGGCCTGTTCACAAGAAGACAGAGCAAAAGAGGATTTAAAACGGATTTCAAACAAAGAGAGCTCATACAACAATCACCATTTTCTATTATTGTATGAGAACAGCAGAATCTGTGTTCAACGGGTAATTGTTGGTGGTACACTAAATATGATTGGTGAAGATATTTCATGATAAAAACAGCTGAGTACTTACGTGCAATAAGGTTTGCACGCGCCTGCCGCTCTTCCCAGAACCGTCCGGCTGGCAAGGTGGAACCAACCTTCTGTGAGCAAATAATACACTTATTTAATTCAACATCGTGCGGATGCCATGAATCTGTCCAACTTAGCACATTCTGTATTGCACAAGTCAGCATGTCAGTTCGGGTGTAAACATACCTTGTACTGGGGAGAGCGGGAGCAGTGGGGTGCGTCGACGGGAGGGGTGGGCATCTCTGACGCGTCCAGCTTCCTCCAGCGCTGCTTCTGGGCCTGGGAGCGTCTCCCCTTCCGAGGCATCCTGGAAGACAGCACAAGAGCACAAGAGAGACACACAAACACAGGGGAGAGAGAGAGAGAGAGAGAGAACAAGGCACACAAAACAGATGGATGAAGGATGGATGGATGGATGGATGAAAGGATACGAGGTGATGCCGAGGTGGTTGACCAAAGGATGTCCAAGGGCAATCCAGAGGCTCTCCAAAAGGCTGTCCAAAGGCTGGTGAAAAAAAAAACCCCAGTTATCTAAAAGCACTGCTATGAAACAGTAAGCACCAATATGAGCAGCAAAACATGCATGTACAAGACACATCTAATGTCCTCACTATGTATTTTTTCATCAGAGGGAAAAATCTACTTACACTGCTGACTCAAACTGAAACAACTAATTCAAAACACAAAAGGGCTAAAGACCAGACAATGGCTACTAAATTAAAGCACTACTGCATGTTTTCTCAGAAAGAAGAAGAATCTCAACATGTCTGCAGCAAAAGTAGCTGAACTGGTCTTTAACACAGCACAGAGAATTAATATGACACTGTAATTAATGGTATGTTAACATTTCCTCATGCAACATGTCTTAAATAAACAATATTATACTCATCATGATATTCTAATTGACTGATAGAAGTGATCGTAACATAATGGAACAAAGCACTGGCACCTTAATTAATTTTAACATCAAAATTGCTAGAAAATGTAGTCAATGTTACATTTAACCACACTACTTTTTAAGCAAACACTACAAGGTACAAGAGATATTTCATCTGTCAGAGTACTATTTTACAGAGACAAATGTATAAACACAGTATAAACTAAGACTTCAACATAGTGAAGAAATGATAAATCCTTTGTGTATTTTCTGTGTTTTAAAAAGCTGAAAAGCCAGAAATAATCCCACATCAGCAGATGCATGTACTGCTGCTACTGCTACTATAACTGCCTGTATACAATTATTCAGCTGGAGTGGCAGTACTTTTCAACAGATTTAATGGTGATATTCTGGAAACCAAAGCTTCAAACAAAGGCTGCTGGATCATTTCAGTTTTGAAGGTGGATGATTTGATGTCTATCATTTGTAATGTTTATGGACCAAACAGAGCATCGCAAGCAAAGGACATGTTTACTGAACTCTCTTCAGCTTTGGACAATTTAAAGGAAAAATACAAAGATTCTACTATTATCATAGGAGGAGACTTTAATGATGCTCCAGATGATTACATGGACAGACATCCTCCAAGATCTGCATCATTACTGGACTTTAAATCCACCTCATTTATAAGTGATGATCTTTTGTTAACAGATGTGTGGAGATTTATGAACCCCAATGTCACAGACTGCACGTGGTCTAACACCAGCAGAAGTTTACAGTCACGAATTGACCTTTGGTTAATCTCATCACAGAGTTTACAGTTTGTTTTAGACATTTCTCATACTCATGCTCCACTGTGTGATCATAAATTAATAAGTTTAAGATTAACAGGATCAAAAGAGAATTCTAACATAAGAGGCTATTGGAAATTAAACAATAATATATTAGATGATAAACAATTTAAAGAAGGGGCACAATTACTTGCTAAGGATATATTCAGTAATAGAGAAATGAATCCAATTCAAAAATGGGAAGACTTTAAAATTAAAATTAGAGAAGTTGCAATTAAACATAGTAAAGAAATAAAAAAGTAAAAGATGAAAAAATGAATTTTCTAATAAACCAGCTACAGTTAAGTTCCAAACATGATCTATCTGAAGAAGACCTAAGCACACTAAAAAAACCTCAGAGAAGAGCTTGACAGAATGTACGTGAACTTAGCGAAAGGCGCTTTCATCAGATCTCGAGCCAAGTGGTTAGAAGAAGGCGAGAAAAACTCTAGTTACTTTTTTTGCATTAGAGAAAAGAAACAGAAAAAGAAATAATATTACATCTGAACTCCTATTCTTAAATATTTCCTGCAACCCAAATATTCAAGGTTTAGTAGTTTTCAATCGTGAGATAAAGATTTCACAGCTAGCTAATGACACAGTTTTATTCCTCAAAGATAAATCACAGATACAAACTGCACTGCAAGTAACTGGTGAATTTTCTGAAGCCTCAGGGAGTACAACATGGCTCACAAAAATTCATTTTTTCCTGTTCTCTTCCTGTTCCTGTATACAGTTGTGCCATTTATTCTGAATTTACAGACTTTGTCATTTATTTTTGGGCCGAGTTAATAAGTTATTCATTCATTTAGTCCTGGGTTTAGTCCATGATACCCTGCTCCTGTGACGTCTAGTCAGACCTGGTTTGGTTCTGATATTAGTCCATGTAACCCTGCTCCTGTGGGACAGAGTTTAGTGTCTGATTGTAATTCTGTTCAGTGAATAGATAATGTAAGTTATAAAGAGGTTTTGTTTTTGCTTAAGCACTTTTCATTCTTTCGTTGGCTGATGTGGTCAACTTGAAGCTGTTGAGTGCATTAGAATCCTATAAAGACAAATGTTACAAAGTGGTTGATGGAGTTATTTCAATTATGCATATATTTATGGAAAATACTGAAATGTGTTGTGTACATCCAGCCACAGAACCTTCATCCATATTTTACATGAAGAAACATTTTCAATATTGCCTGCTGTTGCTCTGTTTTTTTTCAGTTTTTTAAATCTCAATGTTTTTTTTTTTATTTGTCTCTATAATAAGATTTTAACAAAATGCTATTAAAATACACCAGAATGCAGGAAATAGGACAAATAATTTTCAAAATTTTCTGGGGGAGGGACCCCAGACCCCCCATCAGCATCTCACATAAACCAAATCTCACTCTGAGGTCTGATCACAAGTTGGCAGCCCTGAATTATTGTGTTGTGAGCAAAAGTCATGGCCACTGTGGCCTAAAACATTTACACAGTAAAGTATCTCTGAAAAAAATCTAAATCGGTCCAAAAAGTGGAAAAGCAATTTCTCATGGGGGCTAAGCCTACCCTGTCCTTAAAACCTAGTGACACCCCTGTGTGAGCCTGGCAGCTGGTCGCCATGGTGACCGCACCAGCTGAAGATAAGTTAGCAGTATAAAGTACATTTTACAAGACTAAGACACTTACAGCATAGTGAAAATCTTAAAAGAAAAACAAACAAACACTGTGACTTGTCTGAAACCACTGCTATAAAACATTTATCACCAATATGAGCAGAAAAACATGTACACACAACACATCGAATGTCCTCGCAATGTATTTTTTTTAATCAAGAAAAAAAAATCTACTGTCACTGCTGACTGAGAAACTGAAACAACGATTTTAAAACACAACAAGGGTAAAGATCAGACAATGCCTACTGAATGGAAGCACTGAAACATTTAATCATGCAACATGCCATAAATAAATGATATTATACTCATCATGATGTCCTAAATGACTGATAGAACTGATTCTAACATGATGGAACAAAGCACTGGCACCTTAATTAATTTAAACATCAAAATTCCTGGAAGTGCACACAGCACCATTTTGCAAGACTAAAACAGTTATAGCAAAGCTCCTGTTTAACCACACTATTTTACAGAAAACACAATGAGGTAGAAGAGATATCACAGCACCATTTTACTAAGACAACCGTTCTACATAGATGCAAATTAAAACGTCCCAAAGCACATATAGCAACTTGAACATGACCAAAGCAAATACTACTACATCTTCTTTAATCATCATTTCTACACATCAGGGTCAAGTTTACATTTTCTGCTCTGACCGTCAGCATCCCTATTCATTTAGAGCACAAAACTGAACTGTGCAACTCAAGTTTACAGTCAAACAAAGCTAGAAGAAGTTGAGGGAGAAAGGCGCTTCACACTCCCTCACCAAGAGACTGGAAAAATGCATAAACTCTCCAGTTTAACCACGCTATTTTCCAAACAAACATTATGAGGCAGAAAAGGCTATTTATCCGTTGCAGCAACATTTTACAAAGACAAAGACAAAGCTATCTAGCTATCCAAAAGCTATCTATCTAGCTAACGGCTAGCTAGCCTTTGAATAAGCTAATGATAGCAACTTGAACATGACCAATGCAGACATTGAAATATACCAAAAATATTGTCGTTTGTTTTTCCACTTCAGCATTCAGTATGCATTTCTACTGTTACCCTTAGCATTTAGATTCAGTTGGAGCATAATATTTAATAGGATATAGTGCAGAATCAGCCTATGCTAAAGCTAGCAGGGAGGAGAAAAAGTACGCAGCCTTACCTCTGAATGGAACCGAAGAAAGGGCGTTGGCGGCCAGCGGCCAGCGGCTTTATTTGAAAGAAGTGCCAATGAACGTGCACCGGGGGCCTCCATGCCACCGCTGATTGGTGTTGCTAGGCTGTTGCCGGGTGCCTGTTGGGAGAGGCGTTTTTTCCAGAAGGTTCTGTCTGCAGTGTGTGTGTGTCAGTAGACAGCCGTACTTCCGGTTTTTGTCGTTGGAGGTTTGAAATGCATTATGGGGAACGTAGTAGTATACTACAGTGTGAACGGTTGGCATTCTAATCATACTTATAGTACATAGTATACAGTATATACTCATTGAGTATGTAGTATGTAGTACGTTAGTATGCCATTTCGGACACAGCCAAAGAGTCATAGAAAGAGAGTATTACAACCATATGTGAAGAGAAGAGGATGAAATTAAGTAATGACTAATAACATAATCATGTTTACATGTGGTGCAGTTGGTTAATGCGATTGGCTGTTAACCAAAAGGTTGGTGGTTCAAGCTCACCCAGGGATTAACAGCTCTGCTTCTCATAGTCTTATTTGTAACTTGCATGCGCTCATGTTTTGTTTTGTTTTTCTTCTTACCTTTCATGCTGCTGGAACTGTGAATTTCTCTTTGGAGATTAATAAAGTATCTATCTATCTATCTCTATCTTTTAATAATATGAATAATATGTTCAAAATTAATTGGTTGTGTCGCCTCATAAGAGAAAATGTTAAAATGTGGAATGCAATACCAAAGTATGTTTTCCAAAAAATAGGAGGAATTCATTTTTTACTTAAATGTAATTATAAAATTGACAAAAATACCAATTCAATTATCAAACTTTCATAAACAGGCGTTGCTCTCCTGGGGGCTGATCTAACACATTTAACTTCACCTTTTGTTTTCAGACTTACTATCTTATTATTTTAATTAAGTGTATTTTTATTTATTAATGTTATTATTTTGATACATTTTATTTACTTCACCATTTTTGTTGTTTTATTTAATGATTAATTTAATGACATTTTAAAAATATTTAATTAATATTTAGCATTTATATTTTTTGCTTTAATTTTATTCTTTACATTTTCATTTTATTTTTTGTGATTTAATATTTGACTTTTGGATTTTTTAATTTTACTATTTTTTATTTTATTGTGAATATTTTATTGTAGTTATTTTTAATTATAAAAGTAATTAGTTTTTTATTTTGCACTATTGTGTTTTTTAACTGTTTCTTACTTTTATTTTGTGTATTGTTGTGATTTTTATAAAACTTATTGTATTTTCAGCTTTATTTTATTTCATATTCTGTTATATGCATTTTGGATTCGTTTTATCATTTTAATATATTTTATTTATTTATGTAATTTGTTATTGTATTTATGATGGAAATTAACATTTAGCATTTATATTTCAGTTTTATTCATTAGATTTATTTTTCCTTATAGTTTTACATGTTTGTGTTTCAGATTTTTATTTAATTCTTTTTTATTTTATCATGAATATTTTGTTGTTTTTAAGTTTTAAAATAATTTTCATTTTGTTTTGCATTATTGTTATTTTTATGTCATTTTAATGACATTTCTAATGAAGAACATTACATTTTGCATTTTTATTTTAAATTATTTTTGAATTTTTCACTTAATGTTTGCCTGAATTATATTTTGTTTATCATTGTTTTCATTTACTTATTTTAAGCATTATTATATTATTATTTTTAACTACAAGTATTTTGATTTATTTCTGTATTCATTTAATATATTTTATTTACTTATTTTATTGTATTTTACAATTATTTTGATCAATTAATATTCATTTATTTGACAAACAGGCAAAGACATAGAGGTAACAGTCTTCAAGATTGCATTACTTCATCAGAAGATACAACTGCATTTATGGGAATCGAGTGTCCTCTGTTGCTCTGTCCCAAAAGAGGGTGGCCTGCAGTGAATATTGTAACTATTTTGCTCAAAACTTTTTTAGTATTAATATACACCCCATATAAACTGACTTGGCCCATCAAAGCAATATCATGATAGCATGCTTTTTAAAATAAATTGTATTAGATACATTTTGATATTTGTTCTACTATCGTGGTGCAGGAGCTTCCGAGACAGGCACATGCAAATACTGGCATTTTTATGATAATGGCAAGCTTTCAAACATGGAACTTTCAAATTAGCTGAACATATTTTCAGTACCTTAACCTGTTTAATGTTTCTGACACAGTATGCCTGGTACCTCATTCTTAGTGCTCCATTTGACTTCACTGTTGTAAGTTGAACCGATAATTTGATCGTTACAGTTCCTGTAAGTTTGACAAACTAGTGTGGATATTTAAAGTAAGAGCAACATACATGTACATGAAGTTAATCATTGTGGATTTGTGGAATGCTCTTCCTATAAGGACGACACGCCAGTTCTGTGGAGATGGTGGTGTTCCGTTATTATGGAAAACCTAATCCTGGAAGGTATGATTGATTTAACCTTTGTTAGATCAAAGAGATCTAACAAAGGAGATTAGATTTCTTTGTTAGATAAAATATTGTTATATTGTATCCCAAGCCGGCCGTTTCAGCATTATTATGACTATTTTCTTAGTTTATTTTTTGTTTCTTCAGGCATGGGAGAAGGTTTGCCCATTTCACTAAGGAGGGAAAGGACATGATTTCTGGCCGTCTTTCACTTGTTTTCTGACTGAAGCGGAAAAGAACAGATGATAAAGACACAGATGTAAGAATATGTGACAACACAATGAGTGATATAATATGGCGACTTTACATGTATGTGTAATTAAGACCTTCTTCAAAGGACAGTGTTGTCACCAATAACAATAACAGGCAGCCTTGGTTTAAGGCCCACTGAATGGTCTCACTAGGAAGCACACCATAGTATTTGTCATGTTTGTCCTTTGTTTCATTTTATTAGTAAGTTTGAACCACCGGTCATAAGCCTGACACACAATAATAAACAGTTACACTAACATTATAAATGTACATCGGCATTGCAGATCAGAAACCAAGGGCTATCTAGAAATAATATCAGACCTAACTGAGATCTAGACTTTAATAAAAAAATCCCCACAGTTGAACAGAGACAGAGATGCATATTTGAAGACATATTAAGTGTTTTCTTTTTACAAATTTCAGTTATTGTCACCATGACCTTGTGAAACTCTTGCTGCTAGCGTCAGCAGCATCCTTTACAAACTGACAAAAAATGGACATTTGGAAGAACCACCGACTATATAAATAAACATTTAGTTGTAGTTCTGATATGTTTGTCTTGGAATGTTCGATCTATTTAGAATCATGACTGGGAAGACAATGAGGTGCTGAAGGTTGGTGAAAAGCCACCCAAGATCTATTGACCCACATTTTGTAGAATTATTTGTGCAAAATACATTTTTGAAATTACAGGAGGAAGTGAAAGAGGCACAGTGGGTGCGCCAGCTTCACTGTGCTGCTCTATTGACTGCATGAAGGGAAGATCTCACCTGGTCAAATTTGGATTGGAGTGACTCTAAAGGCTGTGTGAAGCTAAGAGGTTTAACTGGCAAATTGTGCTGTGCATTTATTTTGAAAGCAGAGACAGGAATATCTCACCTGCTCAAAATTTGGATTGGAGTTACTCAAAGGCTGTGTGAAGCTGAGAGGTTTAACTGGCGTTTCCGGTCCATCGCAGGCTTTTATTTTGAAATTGTGCTGTGCTTTTATTTTGAAAGGAAGAGCGGAAGATCTCACCTGGTCAAAATTTGGATTGGAGTTACTCTGAAGCAGGGGTGTCAAACTCAGTTCCTGGAGGTCCACTATCCTCTGTGTTCTAGATGTTTCCTTCTTCCAACACACCTGATTCAAATGATTAGCTATCATTAAGCTCAGCAGAAGCCTGATAACGAGCCTGATCATTTGAATCAGGTGTGTTGGAACTGAGTTTGACCCCCCTGCCCTAAAGGCTGTGTGAAGCCGAGAGGTTGAACTGATTTTCAGGCTGAAATGCAGCTCCTGTGGAGGTATTGGGTGTGAAGGTGGGTGTGGCACACCAATGAGTCTGTGTGTGTGCGTGGACCATGCCTGCGCGTGTGTAAGGGCGGTTGCTATGGGCCCCCATAGCAACGGTGCCTGCCACAGACAGCAGAAAGTGCTTCTCAGCAGCAGCGCGCAACGTCTCGTTCTGGCGCTAATTGTGGGCTAACCGTGAATGCTAGCTGAAACCGAAATGACCGTGAGCGAGAGAAGGCTGTGGCTAACCATAAATGTAATTATTTTCCAAATATTGTGAGAAATGACCGAGTTACAGCGATTTAAAAAACACTGTCCCTCCATGAGGCAGATGATTCAGTTTACATTGGTTCTTATGGAGAGAACGGTGCGACTTTGGTCTAAACTGCTGCCTGCCATTTCACTTCAGAAAGAGCTAGGTCTTCAAACTTGGATTCATTTGAATCCCAGGAAATTGTTTACAATCTGACCAAATTTCATCTCCTAACTCTTATTGTTTGGTCGTGAGGGCGATGCGATCGTGAAATTTTCAGGCGGATTTTTCACGTCTCCTCCACTCTACTAACTGACATCACGCACTCTAAACAGAGGCAGATTTTGAGAATTTTCACTTTTTTGAGGACTCACTGATGAAAACTGTAAATCTCAACCTGACATGAACTACATTCCTGCGAAGACAAGAAAATCCACTGCGTTTTGATGGTTAATGAAGTTTCTAGGGTGAACGTATGGCGAAGCAGTGGCGTTTGGAAAAAAGTGGATTTTTTAAGCCGATTTTTTTCGCTCCCCCATTCATTTTTCTATGGGACTTTTTTCGCAGTTTTCTGCGAATAACTCTGCGAAGAAAAATGACGAATGTCTTAGAAAAGTCACTAGCCCGGATTCCCGATGAAGCCGCACGTTTGATGTATAATTGTTTTGGTTTCTCCAAAGGCCTAGGACTAGTTAGCTACACCGAAAAACGGCGGCGGGAAGGTTGAAGAAGGAATAAGACTAGACAATCCCCGCTGGGCAGGAAAATCATTGGGAGGGGCTCGGGATGTGTGCATGTCCGGAGAGGCGATTTATCTGGCAAGACGATCTCACCTGGTCAGAATTTGGATTGGAGTTACTGTAAAGGCTGTGTGAAGCTGAGAAGTCTAACAGGCAAATTGTGCTGTGCTTTTATTTTGAGAGGAAGAGACAGGAAGACCAGACCTGGTCAAAATTTGGATTGGAGTTACTCTAAAGGCTGTGTGAAGCTGAGAGGTTGAACTGGCGTTTCCAGTCTTTCACAGCCTTTTATTTTGAAATTTTGCTGTGCTTTTATTTTGAAAGGCACAGACAGGAAGATCTCACCTGGTCAACATTTGGATTGGAGTTACTGTAAAGGCTGTGTGAAGCTGAGGGGTTTAACTGGCGTTTCCAGTCCGACGCAGGCTTTTATTTTGAAATTGTGCTGTGCTTTTATTTTGAAAGGCAGAGACAGGAAGATCTCACCAGGTCAAACTTTGGATTGGAGTTACTGTAAAGCAGGGGTGTCAAACTCAGTTTCTGGAGGACCACTATCCTCTATGTTCTAGATGTTTCCTTCTTACAACACACCTGATTCAAATGATTAGCCATCATTAAGCTCAGCAGAAGCCTGATAACGAGCCTGATCATTTGAATCAGGTGTGTTGGAACATAGTTTGACACCCCTGCTCTAAAGGCTGTGTGAAGCTGAGAGGTTGAACTGATTTTCAGGCTGAAATGCAGCTCCTGTGGAGGTATTGGGTGTGAAGGTGGGTGTGGCACTCCAATGAGTCTGTGTGTGTGCTTGGGAGCATGCCTGCGCGTGTGTAAGGGCGGTTGCTATGGGCCCCCATAGCAACGGTGCCTGCCACAGACAGCAGAAAAGTGCTTCTCAGCAGCAGCGCGCAACGTCTCGTTCTGGCGCTAATTGTGGGCTAACCGTTAATGCTAGCTGAAAACCGAAATCACCGTGAGCGAGAGGAAGGCCGTGGCAAACCATAAATGTAATTATTTTCCAAATATTGTGAGAAATGACCGAGTTACAGCGATTTAAAA